>NC_036849.1:8854808-9029413 GCF_002910315.2 Salvelinus sp. IW2-2015 | reverse complement strand
GCAGGAGGGGAGGACCGAGCCGGCCTGGAGGATAGGGGACATAGAGAGTCAAAGGATGCAGAAAGGGAGAAGAGGAGGGTTGAGGAGGCAGAATCAGGAGATAGGTTGGAGAAGGTTTGAGCAGAGTGAGGAAGGGAGATGAGGAGTGGAGATGAGTAGGGGAGATGAGGAGGGGATATGGGGAAGGGAGAAGAGGGGAGTTGAGGGGAGATGAGAAAGGGAGAAGAGGAGGGTTGAGGAGGCAGAATCAGGAGATAGGTTGGAGAAGGTTTGAGCAGAGGGAAGAGATGATAGGATGGAAGAGGAGAGTGTTCAACACCATTGTGCTCTCAAAGCTCATCACTAAGCTAAGGACCCTGGGACTAAACACCTCCCTCTGCAACTGGATCCTGGACTTCATGAAGGGCCGCCCCCAGGTAGTAAGGTAGGTAACAAAACATCCGCCACGCCAATCTTCAACACGGGGGCCCCTCAGGCGTGCGTGCTCAGTTCCCTCCTGTACTCCCTGTTCACTTATGACTGCACGGCCAAGCACGACACTGACAACGATGAGACAGCCTATAGGGAGGAGGTCAGAGACCTGACCGTGTGGTGCGAGGACAACAACCTCTCCCTCAATGTGATCAAGACTAAGGAGATGATTGTGGACTACAGGAAAAGGAGTACCGGGCACGCCCCCATTCTCATTGATGGGACTATAGTGGAGCAGTTTGAGAGCTTCAAGTTCCTTGGCGTCCACATCACCAACAAACTAACATGGTCCAAGCACACCAAGACAGTCGTGAAGAGGGCACAACAAAACCTATTCCCCCTCAGGAGATTGAAAAGATTTGGCATGGCAGGTCCTCAAAAGGTTTTACAGCTGCACCTTCGAGAGTGTCCTGACGGGTTGCATCACTGCCTGGTATGGCAACTACATGGCCTCCGACCGCAAGGCACTACAGAGGGTAGTGTGTACGGCCCAGTACATCTCCGGAGCCAAGCTTCCTGCCATCCAGGACCTCTATACCAGGCAGTGTTAGAGGAAGGCCCTAAAAATTGTCAAAGACTCCAGCCGCCCTAGTCATAGACTGTTCTCTCTGCTACTGCATGGCAAGCGATACCGGAGCACTAAGTCTAGGTCCAAGAGGCTCCTAAATAGCTTCTACCCCCAAGCCATAAGACTCCTGAACTGCTAATCAAATGGCTACCCAGACTATTTGCATTGTCCCCCCTGCACATTGACTCTGTACCGGTACCCCATGTATATAGCCCCACTTGTTATTCACTGCTGCTAATTAATAATTTGTTATTCTTATCTCTTACTTTTTTGGGGGGTATTTTCTTAACTGCATTGTTTGTTAAAACCTCTTATGGCTGAGATCGGCTAAGATCCCGTTAACGGGATCGATTTGACAACAGCCAGTGAAAGTGCAGGGCGCCAAACAACAGAAATCTCATAATTAAAATTCCTCAAACATACAAGTATTTCACACCATTTTAAAGATAAACTTGTTGTTAATCGCACCACAGTGTCCGATTTCAAAAAGGCTTTACGACGAAAGCACACCAAACGATTATGTTAGGTCAGTACCTAGTCACAGAAAAACACAGCCATTTTTCCAGCCAAAGAGAGGAGTCACAAAAAGCAGAAATAGAGCTAAAATTCATCACTAACCTTTGATGATCTTCATCAGGTGACACTCATAGGACTTCATGTTACACAATACATGTATGTTTTGTTCGATAAAGTGCATATTTATATCCAAAAATCTGAGTTTACATTGGCGCGTTACGTTCAGTAATGTTTTGCTTCCAAAACATCCGGTGATTTTGCAGAGAGCCACATCAATTTACAGAAATAGTCATCATAAACTTTAATATAAGATACAAGTGTTATGCAACGAATTAGAGATACACTTCTCCTTAATGCAACCGCTGTGTCAGATTTCAAAAAAACTTTACGGAAAAAGCAAACCATGCAATAATCTGAGTACAGCGCTCAGACAACAAAACCATGTTGGAGTCAACAGAAGTCAGAAATAGCATTATAAATATTCACTTACCTTTGATGATCTTCATCAGAATGCACTCCCAGGAATCCCAGTTCCACAATACATGTTTGATTTGTTTGATGAAGTACAAAATTTATGTCCAAATACCTCCTTTTTGTTTGCGCGTTTAGCCCAGTAATCCAAATTCATGAGGCGCGAGCAGACTAAAAGTCCTAAAGTTCCGTTACAGTCCGTAGAAACATTTCAAACGATGTATAGAATCAATCTTTAGGATGTTTTTATCATAAATCTTCAATAATGTTTCAACCGGAGAATTCCTTTGTCTCCAGAAATGCAATTTAACGCAAGCTAACTCTCACGTGAACGCGCGTGGTCAGCTCATGGCACTCTGCCAGACCCCTGACTCAAAGAGCACTCATTCACCCCTCCTTCACAGTAGAAGCATCAAACAAGGTTCTAAAGACTGTTGACATCTAGTGGAAGCCTTAGGGAGTGCAAAATGACCAATATCCCACTGTATATTCGATAGGCGATGAGTTGAAAAACTACAAACCTCAGATTTCCAACTTCCTGGTTGGATTTTTCCTCAGGTTTTTGCCTGCCATATGAGTTATGTTATACTCACATACATCATTCAAACACTTTTAGAAACTTCAGAGTGTTTTCTATCCAAATCTAATTATATGCATATCTTAGCTTCTGGGACTGAGTAGCAGGCAGTTTACTCTGGGCACCTTATTCATCAAGCTACTCAATACTGCCCCCAGCCATAAGAAGTTAAGGGCTTGTAAGTAAGCATTTCACTGTAAGGTTTACACATGTTGTATTCTGCGCATGTGACAAATACAATTTGATTTGATTTAATTAGTCTATTATAAGCCACCTCAAACGTAGTTTTCGAGAATTTGGCAGTACGTCCAACCGGCCTCACAACCGCAGATCACGTGTAACCACGCCAGCCAGGACCTCCACATCCGGCTTCTTCACCTGCGAGATCATCTGAGACCAGCCACCCGTACAGGTGATGAAACTGTGGGTTTGCACAAACAAAGAATTTCTGTACAAACTGTCAGAAACCGTCGCAGAGAAGCTCATCTGCATGCTCGTCGTCCTCACTAGGTTCTTGACCTGATTGCAGTTCGTTATCGTAACCAACATCAGTGGGTTAATGTTCACCTTCAATGGCCACTAGCATGCTGGAAAAGTTTGGTACTCACAGATGAATCCCGGTTTCAACTGTACTGGGCAGATGGCAGACCGTGTATGGTGTCTTGTGGGCTAGCGGTTTGCTGATGTCAGCGTTGTGAACAGAGTGCCCCATGGTGGGGTTATGGTATGGGCAGACATAAGCTACAGACAACAAACACGATTGCATTTTATCGATGGCAATGTTAATGCACAGAGATCAAGAGGCCATTGTCATGCCATTCATCCGCCGCCATCACCTCATGTTTCAGCATGATAATGCAAAGGATCTGTACACAATTCCTGGAAGCCAAAAAATGTCCCAGCTCTTGCATGGTCTGTATACACACCAGACACACCCATTGAGCATGTTTGGGATGCTCTGGATCAACGTTTATGACAGCGTTTTTCACTTCCCACCAATATCCATCAACTTCACACAGCCATTGAAGAGGAGTGGGACAACATTCCAGAGGCCACAATCAACAGCCTGATCAACTCTATGCGAAGGAGATGTGTCGCGCTGCATGATGCAAATGGTGGTCACACCAGATACTGAATTGTTTTTCCGACAGTAAAAAAAAAAAAAAAAGGGTTCTGTGACCAACAGATGCAAATCTGTATTCCATTCATGTGAAACCCATAGATTAGGGCCTAATTAAGTTATTTCATTTGACTGATTTCCTTATATGAACTGTAACTGTATGAAATTGTTGCATTATGCAAATATATTTTTGTTCAGTGTAAATATTTTCCACATTTCATTATACTGTAGTAACTAAGCCATTTTGTTTGCAGATGTTAAAGAAACATTTTATATATATAAGCATTCTTAAAAATGATATGGCCATTTCATAACTGATCAGAGCTGAACATGTATTCCCAGTGTGACATACATATCTAGCACATGTTGTATGTCTAGTCTGTCAAATGTCAGCCTGTCTTTTGGTGTCAGAACCATATAGCTGCATACTTTCACACGCCCATCGTAGTGTCCCCACCAGCTTACGTTTCGTGTCCCAGTGGTCGGCAATGGTACTCGCACCTCCATACTGCAGTCTGACTTTGACCTAGTTCATGTCTCTATATGAGGTTGTCTTTCTAGTCCTAGTTACGCCCCTCAGGAATACAGAGAGAGCAATAAACTAGCACTCCTGAAACAGAGGATCTGGATCTAGAGGCATTGTCTTGAGTTGGCTGCTGACACAGATTCAGCAGGCCGGGGCTGCTGGGAGTCTCAGACGTCACTCGCTTCCCCAGTTTTACTAGGGAGTTTTTTTTACTTATGAATAGGCAGGTGGTACTTACATAAGACTTTTTTGTAATAAGGTCCTCCTTGAGCAAGGTGTCAAAGTTCATGCCAGGCAGGGAAATTATAAGAGCAGTTCCTCCTACTACAAGTCAAGACCTTTCAATACTCCATGCTGAAGGAGTGTCTGATAAGTTCTCCAAAGAAATCCTTGTATTTTTTGGGGTGAAATGTTTACATTGCCTTTTAGACTTTTTGGGGATGTACCACGTCTCAAGCAGTAAGCTGACATGTCTGCAGAAAACACATGATTCTAAAGAGATATTAGGCCTATGTATTACCGTCATTTGGCAATGAGTCCCTACCCTCCATTCCAAGAGGTTAGTGCCATTTAAAATTCATGGAAAGTAAGTTATCTAACAGCAGATAGATTTCAACCCTTCGATAGATGCACCAGGGTCTTGGTAGAAGCTTTAGTGTTTGTTTATTGAAGAGGTTCAGGTTGTATATGTTCTGCTGCTGGAAAGTGGCTGGATACAAATAGACAGCCATGTGACGACAGCAGACAGCTGTAGCCAGGCCATATTGGGCTATGTGTGCATCACAATGTAACATGAGAGGGGAGGGAGCTGAGAGTACACACATTTTTAGCCATGTTCTGTTAGATCATGTGGTCATTGACACTAAGTGCTAGAACACTGCACAGGAATCAGGACAGGGACAAGAGTGTTTGACACCTTTCACAGTTCATTATAGTTCATGAAGGAAGTTTTAAAAGTTATTGCATAATGAAAAGACATTTGTAAGTGAAACTTATTTCATGTAAGACGTTCATTGGGTGTCGAACATTTAGATTATTTGTTATAAAAGATTGATTTACTATATAATAAAATGATATTTTTGTAAGGGAAATAATCAAGACTGGGGAAATAAATCACAAAGCATTGGTCTGCCTTGTGTGGGTTCTCCATGTTTGACATAAAGAAACATTTAACAATGTTTTATAATTTGTTTCTCAATTGGCATCTTGTCCCTGATAAAACTACTAGTAAACTTAGGGCTGTGGCGGTCATGAAATGTTGTCAGCCTGAAATGTTGTCAGCATCTCCAGGCCTCCACACATACAAGTCGCTGATGTGCCACTTTGGAACATCGACATTTAAAAAAAAGTATAATAAATCAATTTAATGTACACCATCACAATAAACCCATTATTTATTTTTAGTCAGGTCTAAAGAAACATTATTATATGAAGAAAATGTATTTCAGAAGAACAGAATATGAATTGGCCTACTGTGGGCCAATGTTATCTGGCTATGCGCCGTGCCATAGGCTGTAGGCTTGTTTATTTAGCTGACAAAATAATACCATATAGTCCTGTGGTATTATTTTATATGATCTTATAGTAAAAATAATATAATTGGACTTAGCCACTGCATATCCTTTCTATTTTACTCAGCTATGTTGAGTGTAAAAGTGAACATTTTGAAACAGGTCCTATACACTAGATTTTTGAGTTATTTGGGAACTTTAGTTGTGAATGATACAAACCTTAGAATGTCTTAGAAATCAAGACATACAGTATATGGGCTGCATGGTGCGACTATAGGCTATCTATTGATGATTTGAGAAAGTAGCAAAAAAAGCTTGCGCTCTGTTCCTTGCCTCAGGCTGCACAGCTGTTCTCTCATCAAGTGATAATATTTTCACCCATCACACTATATTCAATTTAATCTTGTCTTAACTAATATGAAAATAGGCAGGAAGAGGGGAGAAAAAGACATGTCATCTGTATGCACTCAAATAGCGAATGGAGGCTTAGCGCTTTTCCACGTGTCCGTTTTGTAGGCTACTTCGGGTTTATATCGGAGCACGCGCTTAATATGAGCAGCTGAGAAATAAATATAACAACACTTATTTCACTCCAAGCATCAACCACTGCTTGATGAGCATACTCTCGTTGACCCAACAGGTGATATTCCGCCCAAACTCTGTATGCCATGGGCTGTCCCAGCTACCCAGTGTTTAATTTGGGAAACCAAGTGAAATCTGTTCCGGAACATCGATAGTGACATGTTTTCGCAAAACAAATCATATTTCACTAAACTGTTGACAGCCCGTCTGCGCGCTCGAAAAAGGAATAAAGGAGAGAGAGGAGATGGAAACGCATGGTGGTGAGATATTCTGTATAGCTAAATGTAATGAGTAACCCAATTAATTGTGAAAATATAAAACAATCACTATTACTAGGCTATTCAAATACAAATGCACTGATTGTAAGCTAACTGTAAGCCACCCTGCACAATCAATGAACCAACAGCATCAGCTAGGGCTATGCGTTCTCTCCCAGACTCATGGATAGACATTTTGGAGCGTAGCTTAAGGTAACCAGTACATTCTGTATGCATTATAATACTGTCCACACTCAAAGGCCATTACTCACATTTGTTTAATTTTGGAATATAGGCTAGACCAATTATGTACCAAAGACATATCCGTTTTATTTTATGTTTTTCTACCATGCGTAATATGCCGTAGGCTATGTATTGAATTAATTAAAATTAAAAAAAATCGTGTCTGGGCTCATAAGCTTATGCATATGCATAAGCTTATGCATATGCATAAGCTTTAATATGCTTATGGGAGTTTTGAATGAATCATCACCTTAGAAAGCATGTCCATTTCGTTGTGTTAGTCTTTTAAACAAAGACTAACTACACTGTTTCAACCTGCTGTTGAAGTTCTTTCTTCAAATTGATCATCACAGTGAGGTGAGTTTTAAAAGTAAGGTAGGCCTTCTGTTTTGATGATAAGTATTTGATGTGATTATGTAAGCCAATGTCAATTGTCTGTATGAACACGTATCTTCTCCACTTTCATGTGAGCATCAGTTGCTGCTTGAAGGCATAGTACACTAGTAATGTGTGCTCGTGTCTTACTGCTTGCTCTGTGACCATCTTTGGTCCTAGAGTAGGCCTAAATAGGGCTTTTAGTGTATTCGTCCTGACCTGGTGACCTTGCCAGGAAAATCGTTTGGCTCATAGATCACCTGATATAGAGTACCAGTCAAAAGTTTGGACACACCTACTCATTCAAGGGTTTTTCTTTATTTTTACTATTTTCTACATCGTAAAATAATAGTGAAGACATCAAAACTATGAAATAACACATATGGAATCATGTAGTAACCAAAAAAGTGTTAAATAAATCAAAATATATTTTAGATTTGAGATTCTTCAAAGTAGCCACCCTTTGCCTTGATGACAGCTTTGCACACTCTTGGCATTCTCTCAGCCATATTCATGAGCTAATCACCTGGAATATATTTCAATTAACAGGTGTGCCTTGTTGAAAGTTGTGGAATTTCTTTTGTTCTAAATGCGTTTGAGCCAATCAGTTGTGTTGTGACAAGGTAGGGGTGGTATACAGAAGATAGCCCTATTTGGTAAAAGACCAAGTCTATATTATAGCAAGAACAGCTCAAATAAGCAAAGAGAAACGACAGTCCATCATTACTTTAAAACATGAAGTTCAGAAAATTTCAAAAACTTTGAACGTTTCTTCAAGTGCAGTCGCAAAAACCATCAAGCGTTATGTTGAAACTGGCTCTCATGAGGACCACCACAAGAAAGGAAGACCCAGAGTTACCTCTGCTGCAGAGGATAAGTTCATTAGAGTTACCAGCCTCAGAAATTGCAGCTCAAATAAATGCAGACACATATCAACATCAACTGTTCAGAGGAGACTGCATGAATCAGGCCTTCATGGTCAAATTGCTGCAAAAAAAACACTACTAAAGGACACCAATAAGAAGAAGTGACTTGCTTGAAACACGAGCAATGGACATTAGACCGGTGGAAATCTGTCCTTTGGTCTGATGAGTCCAAATTAGATTTTTTTTGTTCCAACCGCCGTGTCTTTGTGAGATGCAGAGTAGGCGAACGGATGATCTTACCACCATGAAGGAGGAGGTGTGATGGTGTGGGGGGTGCTTTGCTGGTGACACTGTCTGTGATTTATTTAGAATTCAAGGCACAATTAACCAGCATGGCTACCACAGCATTCTGTTTGCGCTTAGTGGGACTATTATTTGTTTTTCAACAGGACAATGATCCAACACACCTCCAGGCTGTGTAAGGGCTTTTTGAGAAGAAGGAGAGTGATGGAGTGCTGCATCAGATGACCTGGCCTCGACAATCACCCGACCTCAACCCAATTGAGATGGTTTGGGATGAGTTGGACTGCAGAGTGAAGGAAAAGCAGACAACAAGAGCTCAGCATATGTGGGAAGTCCTTCAAGACTGTTGGGAAAGCATTCCTTATAAAGCTGGTTGAGCGAATGCCAAGCGTGTGGAAAGCTGTCATCAAGGGAAAGGGTGGCTACTTTTACCACCAGAGGATTCCCCAGTGAGGTCAGAGGTGAAAGGGTGATGTCAAAGGGTTAAAACAGTATATCCAATGTCTCTGAACACCAAGGCATGTTGGCTGTAGTACAATATACACTATTCAGAAAAAGAAATACAAATACTTGTTTAGGCTAGACATGGCTGTAGACCCCTATGGCGTCTATGGGCTCCACACCCAAGTCTCAGACAACATTTAGGACTAGGCTAATCTTTTCTTAGAATGTATCTTGACCAGAAACTCCAGGAATAATCTTGAATTGCAACCGATCCCTTTAGCGATCCCTATAGATTATAGGTTATTTATATAGAGGTCCGGGTTTTCATTTTCTAGGGATAGGTGGAATTCATCAAGTTGATATGTTCCAGATTTTTTACCTTGTCAGCTTGGGAATTCGATCCAGCAACCTTTCGGTGACTGGCCCAGTGCTCCTACCCGCCAGGCTACAATGACAGCCACCTTATCAACAGTAGGGAGGTTTCACTGTCCCTGACCCTGTCTCTCCCCACACAAAGTTTGTTACAGAATGTCAATAGCTTAATCTAATAGTGATAATGTGATGAATGCAGAGCGCAATGATTTTGAAAGGGTTGACCATTAAAGGGACGCTCCCAAGCTTTTGTATAATTGCAGCCAGTAGTTTTAAAAGTAGTGCTCACGAGCAAAAAACAGTTCCTGGAAAATGTTGCACAATTGTGTACTACGCCATCCATTTCGTATAATATGTTACACCCTGCAACAAAAAAACATCCAATTTGTACAATCTGTTACGAAATTGTAAGTACTTAAGATCCCAGACTGCGTCTTTAACCGTTTGACAAGAAAGTACTAAGTAATACGCTATGTTTTAGTGTGTCGGTCCTCATATTTCATAAAAGTATTCACGTCATTCAGTCGGAAACCTCTTCTAAAGACTGAAATAAGTATTTGTTTTTAAGTGATGAAGCCTTTGAAAACACAGTAAGTGTTGTAATGTTTCACATGAAATAATAACTTGTCTTTTTTGCCTTATTGGCTTACAACCCCTTGGCCTTCATTCATTTGTTAAACAGAAGCTCAGAGAACTCTTTGCATCATCAACATTTTTATTTTATTTTCATTTAACCTTTTATTTAAACATGCCATCTCCTGTTCTGGGCGATGTGCTTTTCCTTATCTGGCTTAGATTAAAGGGACTGTCATCACATAAATGCAATCATGGGATAGAGGAGCGTCAAGGTTAGCAGGACAAACCAGTTCACTTTATCAACACCTTGCCCTGATGTGTCTGTGAGGACATCCAGGCATTTAAATTTATCCTCTCCCGGTGGTCGTTGTCCATCCGTATTCTCTGTCCTGATATCACATGCCCTGTGGTTTAGTTTGGGAAAGGTATAACACACCAAGCTTCTACAGTGTCAGTTTTTTACGCACGCACGAGACCAAGCATACGTCACTCACTGAACATTTGAAGTGGACGTATATGTATGCAGTCTTTATTAGAATAGAATAGATTGACTTAGTTTTTCCCTGAGCGAACTTGCCATTGTGTCATTTGGATTAGATAATAAACACAACAGCACAAGAAACAGATGACAGATATACAAATAATACAAAGTCATGAACATAAAGTAAAGAATATTGCGGGCGAATGTGATTACTTTATTTGGAGGTCATTGTTTGTTTAGAGGTCAGCCAGCCCAATAGTCAGATTATATAACGTGTGAGATTACTGTGACATAATAGTGTTTTGTCACATGGGCCTCTAGTGTGCTGTGTTATATTGTGCCGCACAAAGCAATATCCATGGCTGTGGTTTCTGTTTTTCTTACTAAACAATAGTAAGAGAAAGTCGTACATACATATACTCCCAGTTAAAATTTGCCTATTATCAAAGTCTGTTACAATATTATGTAAAAGATCTCTGCTATTATTAGGACTATATGTCTGAACCAATGTTCCTGCACAATCGTTTCTTCAGTGTCATGAAGAAAGACTTCACAGAAGCTGAAAAACTGACATTGGTTTGGTTTGCTTTGTCTTGCAGGTCAGGTAAGGCTGATCAGCATATCATGTGGCAGTCAGAATGTGTGGGCGTGTGATGGCTATGGGATGGTCTATTTCCGCGTGGGCACGCAACCCCTCAACCCCAGCATGATGCTTCCTGCCTGGATCTGCATTGAACCACCAGAGCAGGTAAATCCACACAGTGCATCTGCTTAGATTATGAATACCATTTGATTGATACAGTGATAGTTGCTTATATGTTGGGAGTCCGAAATTATTGACACCCTTGATAAAGATGAGCAAAATGACTGTAAAATAAGGAATTAAAATACTGAGCTATATTGTATGCTCCAAAAATTGGGAAATTATATTATTTCATACTAACACAATTGCTAAGAGAAAGATATATATATTTTTGACAAGTAATACTTTTTTTTCTTAACGGTAGGGGTTATAATTATTGGACACCCCTGTTTTCAATACCTCACCTTGCGAGGATAACGGCACTGAGCCTTTTCTAAAAGGTTTTATGAGTTGGAGAACACTTTGGGAGGGATCTTAGACCATTCCTCCATACAGAATCTTTCCAGATCCTTGATGTCCTTCGTCTGCACTTATGGACTACCCTCTTCAATTCAAACCACAGGTTTTCAATGGGTTTCATTTCTGGAGACTGAGATGGACATTGCAAAATGTTGGTTTTGTGGCCATTTAACCATTTCATTGTGGATTTTGATGTGTGCTTGGGTTATTGTCTTGCTGGAAGATCCACTTGCAGCCAAGTTTTAGCTTCCTGGCAGAGGCAACCAGGTTTTTGGCTAAAATGTCCTGGTACTGGGTAAAGTTCATGATGCCGTTGACCATAACTAGGGCCCCAGGACCAGTGGAAGCAAAATAGCCCCATAACATCAAAGATCCACCCCCATATTTTACAGTAGGCATGGGTCTCTTTTCTGCTTATGTATTCTCATTTCGACGCCAAACACACCACTGGTGTGTGTGACCAAACAGCTCTATTAACATGTCATCTGACCATAGCACTGGTTCGAATCCAAGTGCCAAAGCCATTTAGCAAACTCCAGACGTTCACATGTGTTGGATGACATAAAATAAAGCTCTTTGGCCACGCACACCAGTGGTGCATTTGGAGTCAAAATGAGAATGTATGAGGGGAAAAAACCCATACCTACTGTAAAATATGGTGGTGGATCTCAGTTATGGGGCTATTTTGCCTCCGCTGGTCCTGGGGCCCTTGTTCAGCCCATTATATTCATGGTTTCCTGCTCCATCAGCCAGTAGGAGTGCACTTGATAAGGATCCACACCAGTCCCAACGACCGCATGCTGTGGGCCATGGACAACAGAGGGAACGTACATGTCCGCACAGGAATCACAGACGAGATGCCTGTCGGCACAGACTGGGAACACATTCCAGGTAAATTACCTGACAATTGACCGTCAGTCAGACACCCAATGATATAACACCTTTTGTTCCCTATCCCTACACCTGTCATCCATTTTCGATTTTTACCCAGTGTGTCATTGTGTCTTTGTTTAAGTTAGACAACCACGTTTCCATAAGCGGAAGATCAGACACCCATTCATAAAACCTTCGTCCAAAGACGAGACAATCAACTTCAGTGTTCTATATCCAATGTGTTCCCAGGCCTTCAGGCCAGTCAGCTGGTGCTGAGTGTGAAGACAGTTTGGGTGCGTTGCCCCAACGGGGAGGTGGCGAGGCGCTACGGTATCACTGACAAGAACCCAGCAGGGGACTACTGGAAGAAGATACCAGGCCTGCTCAACTGGCTAACAGGTGAGTGATGAGATGGAGACTAAGAGAGAGAGAGAGAGAGTGTTCCAGTTGTGGAACAACACATTTCAAGTTTTAATGTCAAATGCACAAGTACAGTGAAATGCCTTTCTTGCTAGCTCTAACCCCAACAATACAATAATCAATAACAAGGTAGAACAAGATATACAAATAAAAAATAAGAAGAACATGATACAGTAAGAACACAACTGTGTTCTAGTACAGTAGCAACAACAAAGTGATGGCTTCCGCTCATTCCCACATATCTTGGCCCACAATTCAAGCATGTTTTGTACACAGGTCAGGGGCTTACTGTAGCTTAGAGTTAATACACTCTCAGGCATTGTTAATGTTTGGCTTGCTGTTCCTTTGTGCATTTTTGAGATCGACTCCACAGCCAGAATCACTGATCTACAAATCACCTTGCGTCCCAAATAAGTCCTCATTAAGTGATCAAGATTAGCGATTCTGCGCCTTGCTTTGCTCAATCTGACCCCTCCAACCCGCTGATTGTCCCACAGTGACACCCATGGACGAACTGTGGGCTGTGAGTTTGTCTGGAGGTCTGAGTCACCGGCTCACCAAGACCATGGTGCACACCGTTGTCAAGTGCCACGTCAACACAGGCTCCCTGAGCGGAGAGGACCTGGAGGAGGAGTGGGAGGTCATCTAAAGAAGACAGAATTTGCATTGTATTCCCTATATAGTGTACTACTTTTGACTAGGAACCACAGGGCGCATAGGGCTCTGGTCAAAAGAAGTGCACAATGTAGGGAATAGGGTGCCATTTGCCATGTCTCTTCCCAACCGAAACAACCACTATTATTATTCTCTTTCACTACTGAAATGGGCTGCATTTCATTTATTAGCCTGTACTTTACTTACTGTGTATTTTTTATGTTAACCTCCTATGTACATAATATCTAAGATTTTATGGCAACTGCTATATGGTTATGAATCAGAACTGAGTGCACAATGGCTCTGTAGACAGACAGGACGGGATGATTTTGTGTTACCAAGGGAATGGGGTGTGTAGCCCAGCCCTCCTTATGCTGTTTTCAAGCATTATTAAGTGTCCGACCAGTGTTTACGTTTAACCTAACCCAACCAATACCTATTGAATTTGAATGAAGTAATTTATTGATATATTAGTTATTTTATTATTTATTTTTATCTGATGACATTGTAGGAAGGCGATTTTGTTATATTTATTCATTTTAGTTAGTCTGCACTTTAGTTGTAAGTGAGAAGGTAACCCCACTCAAGTACACAGCACTAGTCTAGACTTGCTGCCCTGAGACAGTTTATTTTTGTCTTCTTAGGAAACACCCTCACCCAAAGGAACTTACTGTAGCTCTGGTGTTGTTTTTTACACATTGATCAATTCCGTTGAATACTGTATTTACCACAGCACACTCAAGAGCCTTCCAATAGGGTACCTTCGATTAAAAACTTCAAACTGTTAGACCTTTAGTCCAGTTTATCCATTGTCACCCAACTCAATGCCACAGGAGGTAGATAGGGCCATGGTCTGTGAAATTATATTTGTATATTGTTTTAAAGGGAACTACGACGGTAGTAGGAAGGAGATCCATTATTTATTTTTACTGTATATAATAACACAGGTGTAACATGTGAATGTAAGTACTTGAATGGAGAAATTTATTACGTTAGTCACCTTGCAAGGGTACCTTAAGTTCATCTCTGTAGGTGCTTACTCTGCACAGATTGATTGATGCTTCCTTTTTTACTGTGGAATGCTGTGTGCTCACTAAGGAAGGGATATTACTTTGCAGGATTTTGAGCTGGGAGATTTCTAACGTGTATTTTGTATAACTACCAGAAAGGGAAACTAACCAATTAATTTATCCAGTCTTAGTACAGCTACTGTATAAATATGGTAATCATGCATTTAATGGTTGACAGATACTTTAATCAAACGTATTAACAACGGCTAAACAACTTTGGAAATATAACTCAATCACTGACTAGTACATCTCATAGCTTTGTGAATAAGTTGGTTGTGTTTGTGAAAAGCTATTAGTGTGGCTTAACTAGTACTGTAGTACAATGCTGAATTATCTAGCTATAATATTAACATAATGAAACAAGGGTTACACATTGACATTAGGCATACTACATGGTATCATAATGCTGCTTCTGAATACTGTACTCTACATCAGTGCTACTTAGTCATTAGGGGCTTGCCAGTTCAATTCACTTTGACAAAGAGTGCATCCCAAATGGCAACCTATTATTCCCTATGTAGTGCACTACTTTATTGTTTCAACAGTGGGGGATCCTTAATAAAAAGTAGTAAATACCTTTGACCAGAGCCCGCACCCTGGTCAGAAGTAGTGCACTTTGTAGGGGAATAGGGTGCCATTTGAGATGTAAAGAAAATCAGATGGGTCGTCAAATGACCAATGTTTTGGAATATACTGAACAAGTTGAAGTACTGTAGCCCCTCTGTGCATCTTTCATGGGATGCACAGTACTGTAAGTCCACTGTATGAATCCATGCCTCTCCTCAGTATGACTTCCTTAATAAAGATGTTTACAGTTATTGACTCTACGTGATGATACTGTATGACCACCATAAAGCAGCGTTTCTCAACTCTATAGGACTGCACATTTTTTGCTCTAGCCCAGCACTAACACAGTGCTGAGCTGGAACAAAAATGTGGGAGCCCGGGACTGGAGTTGAGAATGTTCTCCTTCTGACCACGAGCTAAGCATTTGTCAGAGAAAACAAAACCATGAATGTGTGTAAAGAGCTCATTCAAACCATTGTGCCATTTTATGGGTGGGTGATACCATGATGTAAAACATATGTTCATGCTGACATATAGTTTTGGACCTATTCTATAGTTTATTCTGTAGTTCTGTAACTGCATTGTTGTTCCATTGCCTGTGTAGTAACTGTGTAATTACTGTAGTAGTAACATTGTATTAACATGTTCTCTGCACCCCTTCAGCCCACAACCTCCAGATAATGGCCCTATAGGTGAAGCACATTATAGATAAAAGAAAACAACAGGTTAATATATTTTATAGACAATAATAGTATTTTATTTACACATTGCAACATTAACACCATTAAATTCACTCTTTCGTGTCAAATATGACAAGTCAACATTTATTCTAAAGTGCATTGTTTTTAAACATCAAAATGTAAATAACATTATGAGTTGCTATTTACAAAGCCACATGCTGCATTTAATTCACTTTTATTGACACTGTTGTCAAAGTGTTCACACCATAGCCAAAAATAAATATTTGATTCCAGAAGTCAGTACAGTAGTTTTATCTGAGAGGTCTGAGAGAATGTTTAACTGGCATACTGGTGTAGCCTGAAGTCCAGTGGTTTCAGAAAGTCTGGCAGAGGGTCCAGCTGTTCAACAGGTATGGACTGGGTCATCTTCTGCATAGCCTGAACAAAGAGAGAGGGGGGAGATAGTCCTGATAGCCACTGGAACGCCTGCTCTCCAATAAGACCATGCCACAGCCCTGGATTCTTCTCCAACTTTCCCTTCATTTGAAAATTGAATTTTGGCATGAAGAGAATGAGATAACCAAGGCAGACGTGCTTCCGGCGCATGTCAGGCTCACCCCGGCGTATCTGATTTAAGAGGCAGTCCAAGGGGGTGTTCCCATCTCGATCTGTGACATAAGGACATGCACCGTGTCCTAGTAACAGAATCAAACACTCAGGGCGAACCAGTTCGCACGCCAGATGCAATGCGCCTTTGCCTCCCTCCATGTGAAAACATCCACGACTGTTAAAGTAGCTCATGCGCTCGCTATCGGAGAAGTCTTTCAGAGAGTCCAGAATCATTTTCAGGATAGTAATACGGTTATAGCGGACAGCTACTGTGAGATGCGGTGTTGCAGATGCTTGGCAGCAGCAGAAGCTTCGACTGGGCATCTCCAGTGCGCCGACAGAGTATCTGTTGAGCAGGTATCTGGCGTATTGTTGATGATCGTGCACAAGTGCATACAGAAAAGCCTCGGATGGAGTAAAAGCGCACGCCCGCCCGTCATCTTCCCAGTGAAACACCTCCATTGTCCGCATGTCCTCGAGTACCCATACTGGTAGCAGGTCCCGCACTGCTTGGTAGAAGGCAAAGGAGGTTCTTTGGCACTGTTTCTCGGATTTATAATCCGCCCGGTTGTCAAACACACCCGCTAGATCGTAAGGCATGGTCACTTTGTTCTGCAGATACGTTTAATTTCGGAATATACCTTTTTTTTGCTAGGTATAAGCACCTCTGTGCCAGGTCTGTTTACATCAAGCCTGGATGTCAACAGAAGTGATTTTTTTAGAAGACAAAAATAATCAATAGCTGAATTTAGAAAAGTTGCATGACACACTGGAAAATGTGTTTCAAAATAAGAAATAAAAGCCGATAGCAATCGAAAACGTTTAGAGCTCTTCGGTCTCGCTGCTCTCTGAGTCTGTGTTCAGTAGCAAGGACCCTGCCTGAGTCTGTTCAGTACCGCTATTCTTGACTTGCTTCAAACCCCTTTTCGAACTCCATCGGCAGTTTATATATCCTTGCTGGTGGCGAACGGTAGTGGAACTCCCTTCACGACTGCCCTCGTTGGTCGCTGACTGCGTCAACAAATATCCTCATTGGCTGATGACGACTTCAAGGTGAGATTAAATGTGACGTCAGTACAAGTGCTCTAACTTTTCCATATTTGTTGTGTGCCATGTGAGCGATTTGTTTGGGAGCCGCGCTATCGCCCCCCTATCGAGTGTCCCCACTGCATACAGTACATTCAGAACAGTCCGGTGTAGAGGATGTATGTTGGGTTGTGGGTCGCCAGTGCATGTTATATAATTGCGCGTCTGGTGCAACGTGCTGCTACCAACACTCCCCACTGCTAAATTCTGACAGACATATCTGTTTTACGCATTATAACTGTTTCTCGTTTGGGTCGTGATGTCTCATCAGGATTAGGCTAAATCTATCAAGTGTAAAATCTATTTTAAGGATAGAATAAAAACGTATATTTACACCACATTACAATGGTCAGGCAACTATAGGCATTTGAATGGCTGTGACATATGCATTGCAAAAACACTAACTTTAACATAAAAATTAACCTCAAATTATGAAACAGCTTGTGAGTTCATGCAAAGTCAAATGTAAGCTATTGGTTTTAGTAGCTTCAGTATAGGGCAGACCATAGGCGGCTTTTAGATACTCGACCACGCCATCTGTTTGGTGAATACGTGTCATTACATGTCATGCATAACCTTGAATTGACGAAGTAGCCTATCTTCATCTTCACCACTCATTTTCAAACTTACAGCAAACAGTATGTCCCCACATTATGATCTAATCTGATGTATTGAAATTATTTCTTATGAGCCATGAAGAAGTGGAAATGCAGTGTGAAATGGATATAGAAGTGTGAATTCAATGTAAAATGGTTAGGAATCTGCTAATTAAAAATGTCTAGTTAGGAAAGACAGACTGGTATCAATAAAACATTTTGGGGAAAGTGACATCCTGGTATGGAGTTGCATGGTTTTATACATACCCTCATTGAGCATGGTTGTGAGTAATAGCAATTGAGAGAAGCATGATCCAGCTGCAGGTGGCACTCTCATGTCCCAGTGACTATGATGCAAACAGACACAGTGATGTTTCACAGTCTTAAACCCCAACCCTAACCCTGCATTATGGCCTGGGTAATCTGTGTAGCCTATGTCATGAGAAATTGATGATCACAAAAGATAATATTTAGATTTAGTGTATATCAACATGACGTGAGCATGCCTGCTGCAGCTAGATAGGTAGGGTGGGACTAAACTATATAAAATAGGCCACTTTACAGTTCAAAAGAAGCATGATGGATGAGTCTTTTTGATTAAATGAATGTTAAGTGGAAAATGAAATCCAACACAATCTGTAGCAACCACATCTCTGTGGGTACGACAATGGAAAAAGGAATAATAATTTTCTATCTTATTCATGTATCTGCACAGATAGAGTGCCTTCCAGATGTATTTTGCCAGTGTAGTAAAAAGACCAGATACATTAACACCAGGCAATAGTAGCCTATAGAAAGTATTCCCAATGCCTATGGGAGGACCCCCATTTAGCAAGAAATGAGTCTAGCTCAAGTGCAGTTTTTTGGGGGTATGATCTTTGCGCCTCTGTAAGCTTCTCACTCATCATTATTCACGATTCATTCATGATTATCCCTAATCATGGTAGCATCCACATTTAATGTAGAGGTGTTCAGAAACATCTTCTATTCCTATTTACAATAAAAGTAACTCAAATGACACAATACATTATTCACCATTCAGTTCCAATTGGTCAAAACAAACCGAAACACAACCAAAACAAACTGCAAATGCATCCAGAAAGTTTTTGTAGAGTCACAAGCTTGATTTAATCATTGTGTGCTAGGCATATGGAACCAAATAATACACTTTTGACTACTTTAATACAACCTTAGGAGGCTGAATAAATGTGGCTTGTCACCTAAAACCCTCACAAACTTTTACAGATGCACAATTGAGAGCATCTTGTCAGGCTGTATCACCACCTGGTATGGCAACTGCACCGCCCACAACTGCAGGGTAGTCTACCGGTGGCAAACTACCTGCCCTCCAGGACACCTACAGAACCAGATGTCACAGAAGGCCAAAAAGATCATCAAGGACAACAACCAGGAGCTGCTTCCTGTTCACCCCGCTGCAATCCAGAAGGCGAGGTCAGTACAGGTGGATCGAAGCTGGGACCGAGAGACTGAAAAACAGCTCCTATTTCAAGGCCATCAGACTGTTTGCCATCACTAACACAGAGAGGCTGCTGCATACATACAGACCTGAAATCATTGGCCACTCTAACAAATGGATCACTAGTCACT
Organism: Salvelinus sp. IW2-2015; assembly: GCF_002910315.2. Classification (NCBI taxonomy): domain Eukaryota; kingdom Metazoa; phylum Chordata; class Actinopteri; order Salmoniformes; family Salmonidae; genus Salvelinus; species Salvelinus sp. IW2-2015. The sequence continues at coordinate 9,009,889 of NC_036849.1, read as the reverse complement.
TTATTAATGCCATTTTAATTATGATGTTTACATATCTTGCATTACTCATCCCATATGTAAATACTGCTTTTATACCATCTGTTGCATCTTGCCTATGCCGCTCAGTCATTGCTCTTCCATATATTTATATGTACATACGTACTTATTCCATCCCTTTATTTTGATTTGTGTGTATTAGGTAGTTGTTTTGGAATTGTTAGATTTTTTATTTTATTTTATTTAACCTTTATTTAACCAGGTAGGCAAATTGAGAACACGTTCTCATTTACAATTGCGACCTGGCCAAGATGAAGCAAAGCAGTTCGACACATACAACAACACATAGTTACACATGGAGTAAAACAAACATATAGTCAATAATACAGTGAAAAAAAATAAGTCTATATACAATGTGAGCAAGTGAGGTGAGATAAGGGAGGTGAAGGCAAACAAATATATGTATAAATAAATAAAAATATAAAAAGGCCATGGAGGCGAAGTGAGTACAACACAGCAAGTAAAATAAAAACTAAAAACACTGGAATGGTTGGTTTGCAGTGGAAGAAAGTGCAAAGTAGAGACAGAAATAATGGGGTGCAAAGGAGCAAAATAAATTAATAAATAAATACAGTAGGTAAGAGGTAGTTGTTTGGGCTAAATTGTAGATGGGTTATGTACAGGTGCAGTAATCTATGAGCTGCTCTGACAGCTGGTGCTTAAAGCTAGTGAGGGAGATAGGTGTTTCCAGTTTCAGAGATTTTTGTAGTTCGTCCCAGTCATTGGCAGCAGAGAACTGGAAGGAGAGGCGTCCAAAGGAAGAATTGGTTTTGGGGGTGACTAGAGAGATATACCTGCTGGAGCGCGTGCTACAGGTAGGTGCTGCTATGGTGACCAGCGAGCTGAGATAAGGGGGGACTTTACCTAGCAGGGTCTTGTAGATGACCTGGAACCAGTGGGTTTGGCGACGAGTATGAAGCGAGGGCCAGCCAACGAGAGTGTACAGGTCGCAGTGGTGGGTAGTATATGGGGCTTTGGTGACAAAAACGGATGGCACTGTGATAGACTGCATCCAATTTATTGAGTAGGGTTTTGGAGGCTATTTTGTAAATGACATCACCGAAGTCGAGGATTGGTAGGATGGTCAGTTTTACAAGGGTATGTTTGGCAGCATGAGTAAAGGATGCTTTGTTGCGGAATAGGAAGCCAATCTAGATTTGACTTTGGATTGGAGATGTTTGATGTGGGTCTGGAAGGAGAGTTTACAGTCTAACCAGACACCTAGGTATTTGTAGTTGTCCACATATTCTAAGTCAGAGCCGTCCAAAGTAGTGATGTTGGAACAGGCGGGCAGGAGCAGGCAGCGATCGGTTGAAGAGCATGCATTTGGTTTACTTGTATTTAAGAGCAGTTGGAGGCCACGGAAGGAGAGTTGTATGGCATTGAAGCTCGCCTGGAGGGTTGTTAACACAGTGTCAAAAGAAGGGCCAGAAGTATACAGAATAGTGTCGTCTGCGTAGAGGTGGATCAGAGAATCACCAGCAGCAAGAGCGACATCATTGATGTAAACAGAGAAGAGAGTCGGTCCAAGAATTGAACCCTGTGGCACCCCCATAGAGACTGCCAGAGGCCCGGACAACAGACCCTCCGATTTGACACACTGAACTCGATCAGAGAAGTAGTTGGTGAACCAGGCGAGGCAATCATTAGAGAAACCAAGGCTGTCGAGTCTGCCAATGAGGATGTGGTGATTGACAGAGTCAAAATAAATAATAACAACAAGATTACTTGTTGATATTGCTGCACTGTCAGAACTAGTAGCACAAGCATTTCGCTACACTTGCAATAACATCTGCTAACCATGTGTATTTGACCAATAAAATTTGTTTTGATTTATAAGTGAATTTGTCCAAATAGGGGGGACTAGCAGTGGTGGAAAAAGTATTCAATCGTCATACTTGAGTAAAAGTAAAGATACCTTAATAGAAAATGACTTAAGTAAAAGTCACCCAGTAAAATACTACTTGTGTTGAGTGAGTCCGTCAGATGTTCTCTTGATGAGGGATGTTCTCTTGATAAGTGTGTGAATTGAACCATTTTCCTGTCAACATGTAATGAGTACTATTGGGTGTCAGGGAAAATGAATGGAGTAAAAAGTACATTATTTTATTCAGAAATGTAGTAAAGTAAAAGTTACCAAAAATATAAATAGTAAAGTAAGGTACAGATACCCCAAAAAACTACTTAAGTAGAACTTTAAAGTAGTTTTACTTAAGTACTTTACACCACTGGGGACTAGATACATAAAGTGCCTTTAGTTCTAAAACAGATATGTATGAAAATACATTCAAATAAAAGGTGACATTCTGTACTGTCGTCTCATATGAAACATTTCAAAATCCAAACTGCTGCAGTATAGAGACCAATTCAAATGTTTTAGCTTCACTCCAAATAAATACAGGGAGGAGTTTATATACTGTAGCCTACTCATTTTCAAGGAGCCCAGAAGTAGCTTGATTGTGACAGTGCGAATGCAAGACACTGCTCCCTTATACGGCTTCTAAGGTTGGGGGCTTCTAAGGTTGGGGAACACGGCCCTGAGGTTAGGCCATGGATGCACATATTTGGGATACTCTGATAGGCCTATGTATAATTTGTACATGGTCCCTGACATATAAAGAAAAAATAAATTAAATGCAGTCCATATGATTTGAGGAATGTGTCCATTGTTGAATTAGATTATTTTAATTCGCCTTTTTGAATGTAAATTAATTCCATTAATTGGCTGTAGAACGTAGAAAAACTTATTTTGTTTAATTGCATAAATTCCCATCTACCTAATGAATTAATTCATTGTAGCCTCTAGTTTCCAGGCAAGAAGAGAGTTGGTCCACTCATCATTATTAGCTTGAGGGAGGCCTCTTCAGGGCAAGCCTCGAAAAATTCAGTTCCATCTGATGCAGCCAGGCACTTTATCAAGACCCCGTGGAGTGTCAACTAGCAACCGACCCACCTGGCAAGACACCTAGCTAGTAACGATTCTAATGGACAAAAGTAGCCAGCTAACTAGTCAAAATCTGTAGAATATCTTCGACAAATGCGTGTGTTAAAGCCACGTAGCTCTAGCTATGCTAATTGATTTCATAAATCAAGCTAGCTAGCTAGTTGCTACCGCAACTTTTATCCAAGTAGCAGCGAGCTAGCAGTCAAGCATCCTCGCGAACTTGGGGTATTTTTTCTAGCTAACTGGGGTGGCTGGTTAATATTGAAAGACCCATACAACACAGTTATTTGGCCACCCGTTATATTTTTGGAGACAGCTATCTTAACAACTTTTATAACATAGCCGTCTTAATTGAGATTGCTGGCTAGTTGAACAGTTTAATCAGTTGGTCATCGCTTCGTCTAGCTAGCCACAGTAGCTTTGCTAGCCAATTTGCTAACGTTACTTTGTTCGCTAGCTAGCAAACTAGCGCCAGGCATCTAGCAAGGTGCTGCTGACTACAGACAGCCAGTAACGTTACAGTAGCTAGCTAGCCAAAATCCGAGTAGTTTTGTTGCTCTTTCTCCGTTAAAAAATCCCCGCAATGATGGAAAAGAGTGGGTCGGAAATGTCAGGGAAAAGAAGGGGTAGGAATACAGTTAATAATCCTAACAAAAGTTTAGCTACGAATGGAAATAGCAACAATTCATGGGAGGAAGGAAGTTCGGGCTCCTCCAGTGATGATGAGCATGGTAGGTCAACACGACGGTGGTAGCCTCGGTCACTCTAAACTAGTTCATACACTTGTACAGTGATGTAAAAATGTTAATCCTGTGTTTGTTATATGTTCAGGTAGTGGTGGTATGAGAGTTGGGACTCAGTATCAAGCCCTCGTGCCAGACTATGATCCAGGTGAGTAATTTTACTGTTCAGGCAGTCAAGAAGATTGAACAGGTTACCAGACATGATAGCCTCGAACAATTCCTGGTCGTCTATTCCACGAGCCTTGACTAAGCGGGCTACTGCTAACTACATATTTATTATTTTGACATTCCGACTCCTGTCCACGGCTACATTGTTTCATGTTTGAACCGATTTAACTGCAGAACTATTGTCAATGTATCCAATATATTTCAGCATATTTAGCATATAACAAATCTGAGATGAGCTAATTAAAAAGTTTGTAATTTACATCTGTTATAGCTAGGCCCTAATTGTTGCTCGAAGGACCATGGTTATAAACGTTTAATTTAACTATCTGGAGTGAGAATGGTGATGATTGCTTCCCTATAAGTAATGAATCATTATGAAATGTAGTATTTGTAACATGAACTGTATTAATTGTAGCTGCTTTCACTAGCCTATATGATTAAGTCCTGACTTCTAATGGTCCATATTTTTTTTCTTTTCAATTTGGTTTCCATGCGAGAATTGATAGGCTTGTGCTGCTAATAATACATGTTGTATTTTCCAATGCAACATGAAATTTCATTCTCGCTCAACTTGTATTGTTGGAAATTGGTTTCACTTTCACCAGAGTTTCACTTTCAACATAAAAGCATTTAGGATAAAGGCAATGAGTAGTTTGAGTAATTAAGTCACTGGTCCTCATTCGATCCTTTATCCCCCTGTGACAGAGATTGCCAAGGCGGCCGAGGAGAGGGACAACCTGGGTATGCTGGTGTGGCTCCCCAGCCCGAACCTGGCTGAAGCTAAATGTGAGAGCCATTCAAGCCATTTTCCTCATTATGTACCAAATGTAAACTACTTGCCCAGTTTACTTTTACAAATCTTACATTTATCTGAAGCAAAATATTTAGTTAATGTAATAACTATGCAATAATAACAGAAATGGGTAGCTGAGTGTTGTGCAAGTGAGTGTAATGCCACAGTCTTTCAGACTTTCTATATATTTACACACACACATACAGACAGAGAACCAGTCAAAAGTTTGGACACACCTACTCATTCAAGGGTTTTTCTTTATTTTTACTATTTTCTACATTGTAAAATAATAGTGAAGACATCAAAACTATGAAATAGCTCATATGGAATCATGTAATAACCAAAAAAGTGTTAAACAAATCCAAATATATTTAACATTTGAGATTCTTCAAAGTAGCCACCCTTTGCTTTGATGACAGATTGGCACACTCTGGGCATTATCTCAACCATCTTCATGAGGTAGTCACCTGGAATGCATTTCAATTAACAGGTGTGCCTTGTTAAAAGTACATTTGTGGAATTTCTTTCCTTCCTAATGCATTTGAACCAATCAGTTGTGTTGTGACAAGGTAGGGGTGGTATACAGAAAAGAACAAGTCCATATTATGGCAAGAACAGCTCAAATAAGCAAAGAGAAACAACAGTCCGTCATTACTTTAAGACATGAAGGTCAGTCAATACGGAACATTAAGAACTTTGAAAGTTTCTTCCAAGTGCAATCGCAAAAACCATCAAGCGCTATGATGAAACTGGCTCTCATGAGGACCGCCACAGGAAAGACCCAGAGTTACCTCTGCTGCAGAGGATAAGTTCACTAGAGTTACCAGCCTCAGAAATTGCAACCCAAATAAATGCTTCACAGAATTCAAGTAACAGACACATCAACTGTTCAGAGGAGACTGCGTGAATCAGGCCTTCATGGTCGAATTGCTACAAAGAAACCACTACCAAAGGACACCACTAAGAAGAAACACGAGCAATGGACATTAGACTGGTGGAAATCTGTCCTTTGAGTCCAAATTTGAGATTTTTGGTTCCAACTGCCGTGTCTTTGTGAGACGCAGAGTATGTGAAAGGATGATCTCTGCATGTGTGGTTCCCACGGTGAAGCGTGGAGGTGGTGGTGTAATGGTGCTTTGCTGGTGACACCATCTGATTTATTTAGAATTCAAGGTACACTTAACCAGCATGGCTACCACAGCATTCTGCAGCAATACGCCATCCCATCTGGTTTGCGCTTAGTGGGACTATCATATGTTTTTCAACAAGACAACAGACACTTCCAGGCTGTGTAAGGGCTATTTGACCAAGAAGGAGAGTGATGGAGTGCTGCATCAGATGACCTGGCCTCGACAATCACCCAATCTCAACGCAATTGACATGTTTTGGGATGAGATGGACCGCAGAGTGAAGGAGAAGCAGCCAACAGCTCAACATATGTGGGAACTCCTTCGAGACGGTTGGAAAAGCATTCCTCATGAAGCTGGTCGAGAGAATGCCATGAGTGTGCAAAGCTGTCAATCTATTTTAGAATAATGCTTTAACGTAAGAATGTGGAAAAAGTCAAGGGGTCTGAATACTTTCCAAATGCACTGTATCTAAATATACAGTACCTACAGTACCTACAGTCTCAAGTTTGGACAAGGGATTCTTTATTTTTACATTGTAGAATAATAGTTAAGACCTCATATGAAATCAAGTAGTAGCCAAAAGTGTTAAAATCAAAATATATTTGAGATTCTTCAAAATAGCCACCCTTTGCCAAGCGTGTGCAAAGCTGTCAAGGCATTCTCTCAACCAGCTTCACCTGGAATGCTTTTCCAACAGTCTTTAAGGAGTTCCTACATATGCTGCGCACTTGTTGGCTGCTTTTCCTTCACTCTGCGGTCCAACTCATCCCAAGCCATCTCAATTGGGTTGAGGTCGGGTGATTGTGGAGGACAGGTCATCTGATGCAGCACTCATCACTCTCCTCCTTGGTCAAATAACCCTTACACAGCCTGGAGGTGTGTTGGGTCATTGTCCTGTTGAAAAACAAATAATAGTCCCATTAAGCGCAAACCAGATCGGATTGCATATTGCTGCAGAATGCTGTGGTAGCCATGCTGGTTAAGTGTGCCTTGAATTCTAAATAAATCACTGACAGTGTCACCAGCAAAGCACCACCACACCTCCTCCACACTTCACGATGGGACCCACACATGCAGAGATCATCCGTTCACCTTCTCTGCGTCTCACAAAGACACTGCGGTTGGAACCAAAAATCTCAAATTTGGACTCATCCAACCAAAGGACAGATTTCCACCAGTCTAATGCCATTGCTCATGTTTCTTGGCCCAAGCAAGTCTCTTCTTATTGTGTCCTTTAGTAGGGGTTTCTTTGCGTGAATCAGGTCGAATTCATGGTCAAATTGCTGCAGTCTCCTCTGAACAGTTGATGTTGATATGCGTCTGTTACTTGAACTGAAGCATTTATTTGGGCTGCAATATCTGAGGCTGGTAACTCTAATGAACTTACCCTCTGCAGAGGTATATCTGGGTCTTCCTTTCCTGTGGCGGTCCTCATGAAATTTTCGGGATTGACTGACCTTCATGTCTTAAAGTAATGATTGACTGTTGTTTCTCTTTGTTGGTCTTTTACCAGATAGGGCTATCCCCCCTCCACCTTGTCACAACACAACTGATTGGCTCAAACATGTTAAGAAGGAAAGAAATTCCACAAATTAACTTTTAACAAGGCACACCTGTTCATTGAAATGCATTTTTGTTACTACATGATTCCATATGTGTTATTTCATAGTGTTGATGTCTTCCCTATTATTCTACAATGTAGAAATAAAGAAAACCCCTTGAATGAGTAGGTGTGTCCAAACATTTGACTGGTACTGTATGTAAATAAGGTATTTATGTTTTTATTTTTAATATATTTGCCAAATTTCTTCACCGATTTTTTTTTCTTTTTTTTTCTTTTGTCATTATGGGGTATTGTGTGTAGATTGATAAAAAAACATTTGATTTAATCAATTTTAGAATAAGGCTGTAACAAAATGTGGAAAAGGTCTGAATACTTTTCGAATGCACTGTGTGTGTGTAAATATTTTTTTGTACAGTGGATGAATACATTGCAATTGCCAAAGAGAAGCATGGGTACAACATGGAACAGGCACTGGGGATGCTCTTCTGGCACAAGCACAACATTGAGAAGTCCCTGGCAGATTTGCCCAACTTCACACCTTTCCCAGATGAGTGGACAGTGGAGGACAAGGTCCTGTTTGAACAGGGCTTCAGCTTCCACGGAAAAACGTTCCACCGTATACAGCAGATGGTGAGACTAACGCCTCCGAATTGTATCATTTTTGTCAGTTAACAGCAGACTACTCCATTGGCGAACATGGAACACACGATGACATGAGACACTGAATTCTAATTTGGGGTGTTCATTGTGTGATGTCTCTAAACCACAAATAATGCACAAAACTGTGATTTTGTTTGTTATTTACAAGTTCTTCTTGTTCATGTGCTAGCTACCAGACAAGTCAATTGCTAGCTTGGTTAGATTCTACTATTCATGGAAGAAGACACGGAGCAAAACCAGTGTCATGGATCGCCACGCACGCAAGCAGAAGAGGGAACGAGAGCAGAGGTATGAAGTGTGTTCTTTTGTTTAAAATGCATGAACTGCATTCTCTCAACTAACACTCCCTTTTGGAAAAACTAGTCCTGGGTGGTTTCAACCATTCCAAATTAGACAAAAGAAATGTATTGGAAAGTTAGGCCAAGAATACAATATTTTTATTTCTATGTATTAAGTTTTTGCTTTATGTTTCAGTGAGGATGAGGCTGAGGAGACCAATGGAAATGCTCCAAGCGATGTAGAGTACGACCCAAATAAGGAGGAGAAGAAAGAGGTGGGTCTGTTCAGAGGCTCTTATCACTTTTAATAAATATTGTTTATTGAAGCCAACTAACATGGTCATTTTGTGTTTTAGCTGGGCGCAGCACCTGAGAAACAGGAGCCAAAACCACTGGCAGTGGTACAGAAGGTAGCTTTCGAATTCCAAATATTTTCATTACCATTTCAATAGAAACCTACAACATTCATATTAAATTGACACAACTTTTGATGGTTCGACTTTTTAACCTAAATCTATTCCTTCACGTCTAGCCGACTACTGGCGTGGCAGAGAAATTGACCCACGTCAAAAAAGAACCACAGGGTCCTCCAGGGAAGAACCTGCACCGTGCTAAGAAGAAGCCTCCTAAAGGAATGCATCTGAGCCAGGGAGACGTAGCTGCAATGTCCACCAGCACCCCCGCTGCAGTCGGTGTGCTGCGGCAAATGGACATGGAGCTGGTTGGCATCAAACGGCAGGTTAGTGCACTGTCTTAACATTCATCTTCTGTGACAGCATTTCCTATCCATTGATGAGTCAATTTTGTGTCAATCATGTATTGATGTCAATGGGAGATTTGTGTGGAAATTAAGAACGAAGCCTGTGTACCTAGAGTGTCTTTAGGGTGACGAGTTAACCTGGACATTTTTCCTTAATGAGTTTTATCCCCTTCTAGATCCAGAGCATCAAACAGAATAACAGTGCCCTGAAAGAGAAGCTTGATGTGGGAGTAGACAACTTCAGAGTACCTGAGGTAATGCTATTGCTGACCTAAAGTTCTGACCATCTCATTTTACCATCTCCATAGAATTAAAGGTGCATTATGCAGAAAGGCTAACTGCTACGAGCCATAATTTCAGTCTGTGACAAAACAAGCAAGTATAGTGTGGAGAACCATTTTACCATCTAAACTGCTGTGAAATATATTTTTCAGAACCAAAAATATTGTATTTTTAGCTGTTTGAAGCTGGTGTGCAAAACCGAAAGTAAAAGACACAATAACGAAACATAAGAACGGGAAGCATAGGAATAGTGCATGTGCATAGAACATATCTACTACTTCTTAGACTTGCTTTCAATGAGTGACAGATCTATAACGTACATTTGGTCAGATCGCCCAAAAAGTTACATATTGCAGCTTAAATGTTACTATTGTTTTGCATAGTGATGGGAAAACAAAGCTTTCTGAAGCATGGACGCTTTCCAGCCAATTGTCGGAAAATAGGTTTATTGCGCAAAGCGTTGGATCACCCTAGTGGCATCTGCTGGTCAAAAGAATTTAGAGCTGCCAAATGATTATAGTTTACGTCACGCATGCCATAGTGCAGAGACAGCGCTGAGATGTCTAGCAGTTGTAATGTTTTCAAGTACTATGTATTTTAAATCTACATTATTCATTATGTTTGAAATTGGGTCGCATTTCCCAGCTCAAATAGACGCTAGCGGCTCTCAAAATCCACCTACACACAACTTTCGGCAGCCAACCCTCGAAATGAAAAGGGTTTCGCTTTTCGCAAACCAATCAGGTGGTTTGCGACAAAACAACGCTTCGGATGTCGTTGATGACATGCTTTGGATAAAGTGATATGGGTATCGGCACACTGCTTTGAAGTAAACTGCTTTGCGGTTTCAATGCATGCTCCGGTATCAAACGTAGCATCACTAGTCTTGTAATACACTTTGACCTGTCATGTTGCTTGTATGTTTGACCATTTTATGTCTCAGGTGAACCAGAAGTTTAACACTCGCTGGACAACAGAGGAGCAACTGCTTGCTGTACAAGGTAATAGATTGCAAGTGCAACAGATGGGTTGGGATTCGAGAAAGGGTAGAAAATGGAACCAACTAAAGTGGGTCTCATGTGAAAAGTCAGATGATAAAAAAAATATATATTGAGTTCTGTTTCACTGGGTGGGCCTGGCACATAACATTCTCAATTTGTTCAAAATGTATTTTAATTCCATTGTAACCTCTTCCAGCCATCAGAAAATATGGGCGGGACTTCCAGGCTATCTCGGATGTGATTGGCAACAAGTCTGTAGTGCAGGTGAAGAACTTCTTTGTAAACTACCGCCGACGCTTCAACTTGGATGAGGTGCTGCAGGAATGGGAGGCCGAGCACGGGATGGAGGGAGCAGCCAAGGGAGGAGAGGAGAAAATGGACACATCACCATCTCCCACTGAGGATGGAGCCACCAACCCTGTGCCGCCAGAGGACCAAAAAGAGGTATGTGACTGTCCACTCTTTGTATTGCAAATCGTCCTCCAACGACCCATATTAAGAAGAAAGAGTGTGTAATTACAGATGTATTCTAATAACTCGAGACCCACCTCACATGCCCAGGTTTGGGAACTTAGCTCATGAGGCATTTAGAAGTTATATTTAAGCAATAAGGCCTGAGGGGGTGTGGTATATTGCTAATATACCACGGCTAAGGGCTGTTCTTAGCAACACAACGTGGAGTGCCTGGTACAGCCCTTAGCTGTGGTACAGTATATTGGCCATATACAACAAACCCCCAAGGTGCCTTATTGCTATTATAAACTGGTTACCAATGTAATTAGAACAGTAAAAATGTTTTAGGTTTTGTCATACCTGTGGTATACGGCCTGATATGCCACGGCTGTCAGCCAATCAGCTTTCAGGGCTCGAACCACCAATTTATAATCTTTATGAATCAATGGTTCTATATCATTAAGTCTATAAGCAATTAAGGATTCCAGTCTTTAATTTGAGTTGTGCAAATACTCCCCAATGTTGTCTCTTTACAGGAATCCTCACTAGTGGAAGCACAACAACCTCTAGCATCCTGAGTGGCCAGCCATTTTGGATAATTCTGTTGGCAGAACTCCTCCCTCTGAGATTTTACGTCTGTTCTGAAGAGGCGATGATGAATCTGCACAGGTTACTCCCTGTCTTTGCGGGCCTGTTCAAGAAGGTCATTCCTGTTACCTCATCCCCGATTCAAGGATGTTTTGCAGCTGTCCACCAATTAACTTACAGCACCAGTCTTCAGCCGGACTGACAGTCAAAGTAACCAGAATTATCTGACTGCACTTTATCCCATCCCAGAAAAATCTTCAAATGTAACTTGTTTATGCATCTGGCGCCTTTTACCCTGCCTCGGTCACTCAACATTACAGATGATCCCTGTTATTCAGCCCACAATATCCCTTTGTCATTTTATCCTTCTGCAACCCTCTTTACTTTGTAAAGACTGGTTTTTGTTGTGTAGTATTTAACCGCAGTAGGTCTCGGTATGAACTGACCCTGTGGACTACAATTATTTTGTATTGTGCCCAGCACGCGCTGGAACGAATGTGACGAAGCTGTCTTTGTACACCAGACAGCCATAAAGAAAAACAACCCAAGGAAATACCATTGTAGTGTTGGAGATGGAGAAAAGGTGAGTCAGGTGATTTTCCCCCTGATACACACAGTGCAGAACAAGATGATGGCATTTCCACAGGGCCTTAATGCAAGTTAATACTACACAACAAACTATTTATATTATTCCTTCCAAAACTCTTGTCTGCAGCTGTTTCCTTTACCCCCTAACTAACTTTACCCCCTAACGGGTACTTGTCCCCCCATGGATTTACAAGGAACAGACTGGTGTATGAAGGCTTTAAATCCAGGAGAGGGAGTTAGCGAGACGGGTGCACAGTGTGGGAGTGAAATAGGAAGTCGGAATGCAGAAATTGCCTTGCAGTATTCTACAAACTCCAATCACCATTGGGTACAAAGTAAACACTACAATCTCCCTTCCCTCTGCTTCTATGCGTTACTTACGGTTGAACCTCAGCCCTCCCCTACTGATATACATGCAATGTTTGTCATAAAAGGTTGCTCTTACGGAATGGATGTGCCTCCAGCATAATGCAAGTAGGATTCTGGTATCTTGAAATTGCCATATTCATGGCATGATGAATGTTGTCCCCCCCACCGTACTGAAAAGACTGTACAGACTTATTGAAAACTGACATTACATATAGTAAGTGTAGAACTTAGAATCCCAACAGGCGCTTCCATTGAAGAAATAAACTAGGTGTTGAATTTTAAACGGTAGTGCACTTTTGGTGTTCAGTGTTCAATATTACTCAATTTAAACTAAAGTTAACATGTTCTGGTGCATATTTATAAATAATGCATTAATTGTTCGGATGACAGGTTAAAGAGACATACAAATAATGTAATACTTTAAATAGGAGCTGTTCATCATTGAGGGATATCCATTTTCAGTTTACTAGTAACCTCAGGACACACAATAGGGTCAACACAATCATGTTAAAGAATGCTTTTCAGTTGGAAGGAGAGTTGAGTGAGAAGTTCCTTAAGTTGATGAATAGGGAACAAGGCTACAGTAAACATGTCTCCCCCTGGGCCAAATGAGATTGCTGTGACTAACAAATTTCAGTTAATTACTATAGCTCCCACCTTGGGCCGATCAGTGTAATTTTGAAAATGCCGGGTATCTATGGCAAGACTCATCATTCGCCCAAGTTTCGTCAGAATCGGACCAGTGCTGTCCGAGATATTGCGTGTGACTAACGGACAGACAGAGATCCACAGTCCCCTCCGATTTTCAGCTTGGGGAACAATTTTTACATTTTAATTTAAACCATTTTGAGTTCTGAAGTGTTTTTATTTGTCATTTCAAACCCTGTCCCTTTCACAACAACTGGCCTATGCTATTCTACCGTTTTTACTGTACTGGTACCATGATTTAGCATACTGTTTTGAAATCTTTTTATATATTTATGAAGACATTGTGAATGCCTGAGGTGGGGTTTTAATGAGGTTGTGTGTATTGCTGTCATTTACCATTGTGTATTCAATTTGCGCATCAATTAACTAGACAATAAATTTGAAGGATTTATAGGGACATTTACTGAATGCTCATTTGTCTTTTCCTGCTTTTGTATTTAGCCTGTTCTCATAACTGTTTTGTGCTTTTGCCAACTCTATTGCTCATTGTCAAGTCCAACATTCAGTTTGGCATAATAGCACAAACAGACAGGCACTCTTGTTCTGTCTTTCAGCACACATTTTGTCATAAATATTTCAATTGTGTGGTTTAAGCTGTTTTAATATTGTGCCTGATGTGGGGTTATGCACCATACTATAAAAGACCAACAGTGAAAACATTGTTGATTTTGTGATGAACAGTTCAAGGAATGGGGCTCCCCAGTGGTGCAGCGGTGTAAGGCACTGCATCTCAGTGTTAGAGGTGTAACTACAGACCCTGGTTCGATTCCAGGCTGTATCACAACAGGCTGTGATTGGGAGTCCCATAGGGCGGCACACAATTGGCCCAGCATCGTTAGGGTTTGGCCGGGGTAGGCCGTCATCGTAAATAAGAATTTGTGCTTAACTGACTTGGTTAAAAAGGTTATTTTTAAATAAATGCCTTTGCTGAAGAAGGATCAAGTATTGTTTGAGGACAGGAGGAGAAAATAAATGTTTTACTGAATAGGAGGAAATGACTCGTGCTGTAAGTGATGGGTACAGACCATTACAAACAGTAAAATGTCCCACGTTTGTATATGACAGCAATTCCCGTAGTAGTCTTGATGGTGATGACGACACTGCCATCTAGCGGAAATGCCATACAACACATCATGGCCTACCACTGGCTGACTACAATTTTTTTCTTGACGGGGATTTCCTGAGGAAGTAAGGCCAAAGCAAAGGGGGCTTTCCAACCACTAGACATCAAGACAAGAGCAAGTCAGCAGCGGCTGCTTTTTCTGCTATATTCCCGTATGGATTTTAGTACATTTCCTTTTAACATTCTGTTTTTAAAATGTCAGCTACCGATCAAAAGCCTCTAGCTGCCTGTTTTAAAACCGGCAGTGTTTGGTCGTTTTCATTGTAAGCGGTTACATTGTGGTGTTCATGAACGTGCCATTCATCGAAGCTCCATTTGTAACATTGTAGCTCCTGGAAAACGGCGTTGCGTTGGCCAACGTTATATCTGATTCATGTAAGTATTGTTGCTAGACGGGAAAGCTAATTATAATATAGTGAATTTGACTTTTATGTAGCTATGTCTGTCTGTAGATTGCAACATGTTGAGTAGCCATGCAGTTGTGAGCCAAAACATGTGTGTGGAGCGAGGGAGGCTTCAAATTGGGGTATGATGTAATTTAAAACATCCATTGTGGTGCACTGAATTGCCTTCACTCAGCCATCTAAACCATGGTAAAAATGTACCAATAATGGCATATTCTAAAAATGTATTATTCCACATGATCACCATGTCATGTCATTTTACGTTGACATGACATATTATAAGATCTTCAGTTTTACACCAATGCATGTGCAATACATGAATTGCAGTTATGACAAATTGGTTGTCCAAAAATGTACCTCAAGTCATTTGCGTGATTTTCTATTTTGGAGGGTGGTTTCTATTATCGGACACGGTGAACAGTCTTGTAATAGTAAATATTGGGTGCAGAAATATATTTGTATTGAAATATATGCTTATCATATGTCAATAATGCCTTTGAGACATGTCAAACGGTAAGCATGTATGCATATGAAACATTGAAAACATTCTTTAACAGAATCACATTTCTGATTGGCCAGGTCTAAGATCACTGATCAGAAAAACATGAATCTGTTCTGGGAAGATTCACCTGTTTCCAAGTTATCTTGCTTTCAGGTTATAGTGTTCCATGTCGCTAGAAACACGAGCATTTCTCTGCACCTGCGATAACATCTGCAAATCGGTGTATGTGACCAATACACTTTGATCTGATATAGAGCAATTAGGGCTGTGACGGTCATGGAATTTTGGATGACGGTAATTGGTCAGCCAAAGAATCGCGGTTGCGGTTACTGTTATAACAGTTAGACGCACATTTTCTCTCATCCTCCGTTCCTGACTGCATGTGTTGCTGCTGGGAGGGGGGCATTGCTTAGACAACTGAAGACTCATTTGCTACAACACCTTGCTTGTTTCAGCAAAGAGCAACAATGTTTAATCATGTTGCATAGTCCATGTTACAGCAGAAACAGACTCCACTGCCTGAATGCCCGGCCATCCCGTCTTCAGTCAGCTGTTCATTCCACACAATTAAAAAAAATATATACATATGGTCATGATGGCTGTTATTTTATTTTCATGATGGTCTTTATCCATACCAGTAGTTACATGGTTATGGTAATTGTGCCAAACCTAAGTGCAATGAAAGGTCACTCAGAGAATTCCCCTACTTGTTTCGTTTTTGTTTTGTGATGTCATGTTACTCAACCAGCATAACAAGACTTGGCTACATATGTATAATGGGAGTGGAGAGACTGCCCTCTGTACCGATATTGTCTGAGTAGAATAGATAGCTGGTGCATTTCATGGCCATATGAGAGGATCTCGCCTGAGAAACTATGACATGTAACTGATTTCCCTCGTCTTTTCTTCATCCACTGACTGTTAGACACAATGTGTCCTTTCAGCATCAAGCATTATGACCAGGTTTAAATACTGTAGAATAATGAGCCTGTTTCTAAAAAGATGTTGGACATTCTCCATGTAAACCTATCAGTGAGTGTATTTAACAGGGGAAATACCCAATTTTACATAATGCTCAGCGTTTCATCAGAAAAAGATTTCCTGTCAAGGAAGATAGACCTGACTAATCTCGTCCCTGGCCCAAATGTACCCGAAACAATCTCAAATTGACTATATGCGTTACTGTAGGTAGGAGATAACGAAGATATCTATCTAGCCTAACCAATCTAAATTTCTAACTTTTGCTGACAGCTTCTATCCAGCTGGGTCTGGAGTTTGTGTAGGCTTACACCTGTGTGTGTGTGTGTGTGTGAGTACTAAGTTGTGTGTGTGTGAGTACTAAGTTGTGTGAGTACTAAGTTGTGTGTGTAGTCAGTCAGTGGTGATAGACAGGGACAGGCCTGTGGAAAAGCCCCTTGAATATCCCAGGAAGTCCCTTGCGAACCACATGAACTGGTCAGCGAATAGCCTAGGCCTAGTCCATTTGCTCATCCAGTGATGATGGTTGGATGGACTTTCAACGTTGAGGGCAGAGTTGTGGAAGTGGCCAGTCTTGATATCCTAACCAGTGTCAGTCTGAATGGGTTCAGTTGTACTATATGAATGAGCCAGTTGAACCATGTGTAACAGGATGTAGAGCTGATGGTTCAGTCATTAGGTCAGAGTTGATCTATAGCTTCTTGGGAACCTTTCTCAGTTCTACATTTTAACTAGAACCTACTAGTAGAAGTTCATGTTTTTTTGGAATGGTGTATGCTATATTTACATGGGATTTAAGTCAATTGAAGGATGTTCTAGCCTAGATTGCTTGCCCTCCTATGGCTTGCACTCCTAAAGTGAATAACGTTTTGGCAAGTCAATAATAAAGGCTTGGGTCAGTCTAGATTAAGTTCTGTCCTCTCTATCTAATTTTGGATATGTTTTATTCCAGTCTCAGGCCTTCCTGCTTGTGCACTCCACTCTGCTCCGAGTCAGAGCGGAGATAAAATTAGCCCCAGTTAGCTATGCCTGTTATAAAGGGGTTTCCCAAGGCTTGGCCTGACAGTCGTGAGCTGTTGATGTGGCAATGAATGCTCAGCATTAACACACACATACACACACACACACACAGCTGAAACACCATGTTGTGTTTGTCCTGTATGTTGCAACTGTACATTTTATTAAACATCTCTCACCTCGTGTGTGTGTGTGTGTGCCCTCCCCAGGTCATGTCAGCAGGGCGGAATGCGGACGGGCGGGAGCTGCAGATCCCCCTCCAGCAATGCGCTCTCTCCCTGGCCGCTCTCTCCCTGGCCCAGCGCCCCTGGCCCAGCGACCACGTGGCAGGCTTCCTACCCCAGCACGGGGGCTTTAGGGACCACTTCGTAGCCACCCCGGAACCCAAGTACTGCTGTGAGTCCTGCAAGCTGGTGCTCTGCAACCCCAGGCAGACAGAATGCGGACACAGGTTCTGTGAAACCTGCATCTCTGAGCAGCTAAGGTGAGGAGAAGAGATTTGATATTCATGCTGAGTGTGAGAATGAATGGGTATGTTTATTTTTTAGGAAGTTACAGTTGAGAAATTACTGAATTGTCTTCTTGTCAGTGTGTGTGACATGTCAGCTGTCTTTCTGGTAAGATTGGTTTGTCATTCAATGATCATGTGATGATGATTGAGGAATAATGAAGTCATTGGCCACTAGTTGTTAATAGGATGCTTGATTGGACATAAATGATTAGTTAAATCTACTTTACAGCAAACCGAATCCAGTATGTCCAGAAGATAATTTGTCTCTGTTCAAAGACAAGGTAAGACTATGAAAATGATTTGCATCACTATCATCATCCCTATATACCAGCCCCAAGGGGGAAAAAATGAACGTTTTTTAATTTAATTTTTAATTTTTAACTCAGTCAGGGTCTCAACTAACTGTTGAGAGTTAAAATAGTAGAATACACAAGGTACATTTCGAAATTTGGTTGTGCACTCAATTAGCCCATATCAGCTACCGTTTTTTTTAGATTGATAAGTTAGTTTAGCGAGCGATCTCAACCCATTCAGTTTATTAGTTACTCATTCAGATATCAATTCAAATCTGCAAACATTTCTCTCCACCCTATGGCAGAATGTGTAGAATTGCACTAAATAACATTTAAAACGTCATCTGACTGCGTGTGGGTATGGATGTGGGTACGCAGACCCGCGAGCCACTGAGGCCCCTCATGATGTGTTCTGATTTTTGGTGGTCCCCATCCCCATCAAAGTTGCCCATCCCTGCTATATACCCATTCTAAATGGCCTTGAACATAATCAGTGACAATAGTGTTGTGTGTGTGTTTTGTCAGGTCTTCCGTGACGTATGCTGCCATAGAGAGATTATGGCTCTGAGAGTGTACTGCAGGAGTGAAAAGAACGGCTGTAAGGAGCAGATAAGTTTACAGCAGGTCATGGTAAGTGTCTGACTGGGGAAAATAAAAAGTCCCATTGTTGCACAGTACACACCGTCGATATTCAAACTCTGAACTGCAAAAGATCCACCCATTTTGAATGACCGTTTAGATTTCTTTTTATCTGCAATTCTCCTTGATGTTAGTCACAGTGGTTGAACATTTCCCATCAACTGTTATGAATTACTATAATAATACGTAACATTTTCTTTACACTCATGATTCCTTTTCCTTAAATGTTAATTTTTTCCCCCCCAGGATCATTTAAATGTGTGTCCGTATTTTGAGGTGCCATGCCCGTTGGGAAAGTGCAAAGAGAAGATGATGCGCAAAGACATTCCTGAACATTTGAGTTGGAAATGTAAACACAGGGAGACCACCTGTGAATTCTGCATGCAGAAGATGGCCATGACTGAGTTACAGGTAACTAGTTGAGTTGGGCCGGTGCTCACCGAACATGCACCTCCTATAGAATATTTTGTCTTTTAAGGGGGAAGTTTAAACGTGAGTTTCCTGCTTTAAAAAAAAATCATATTTACACACTACGAGGTCGAAATAACACCCTGACATTTTGAAAATGATTGAATAATGATAATGCCCTTTCTGTGTAAAAATAAATAAAAAAATACCTGGAATTTAAGCCTGTTCAGGTGATATGGAACTTTTGGCACACATCATGACGTCACAATGTGATCTGATTACAATAGAGCTCATCAGATTGTTGTCCTAAAACCCGGAAATTAGTTACCTCTGGTTTGTTCAGCCATCCCTATGGGAAATATGAATGGCGAAAGAATAGGGTTTTAGAATAATCGCCGAAAATTAGGTCTGAGGTTAACACAGGCTTCGGAGATCTTATACGTTTTGTTATGCGAGATAATAGCAGTCCGTTAACATGACCTTTATCAATTATGAAGCCTTTATGTGATTACATAAATTATTCAAAATTCACAAAAAGTGACGTTTGCTGAAGTTTATCTCATAGAACAAAACATATAAGATCTCCTAAGCCTGTGTTTACCACAGACTAGAGGTTGACACGGGAGTGAAAATTCATTCCTTTCCCTTGTCCTGTCATTTTTTCCCCTGAATTGTCCTGATCTCGCAACAGTTCTATAACCCCGGGAACTTTCTTGTCCCTTCCCAATAAAAATCCCTCCTGTCCAATCCGTGCAAATTTTTGTGCACAGAAATATAGGCTATTGTGTTTATTTAAGAAGTATTGAAAATAATTTCAGCAATATGCGACTGATATGTGGTTGTCTTACCTATTGTTGGCCTAAGTCGCTCTGGATAAGCGTATTCTAAATGACATATCGACTAAGGCTGAAGGATGAGGACAGAGACCCAGCAGGATGGTCTGCACATAACAGCACCAGCATAAATCTGTAGCCTACAGCTGAGCACTGCGCACATATGAACATTTACAACACATTGTCATTTACAACATGAACATGATTCTTTTTTTTTTACCTGAGTGGCAGTACTGCATAAATCAATATTTTTCTTTCACTCTTGAAATAGAATGAGTACTGGCACCTAATTGTATTTTTATTTAACTAGGCAAGTCAGTTAAGAACAAATTCTTATTTACAATGACGGCCTACCAAAAGGCAAAAGACCTCCTGCGGGGACGGGGGCTGGGATTAAAAAAGAAATAACATATAAATATAGAACAAAACACACATCACGCCAAGAGAGACAACACTACATAAAGAGAGACCTAAAACAACAACATACTGTATAAAAGGATATAAAGAGGACCGGCACCCAAAATGAGTACTGCAGCGTTTCCCCTATATTCATTTAGCAGAGGCAGCCCAAAAATATGACTGTAGTTTGAAAGAAGTTGCTGACTAGCATTAGCGCAATGACTGGAAGTCTATGGGAACAGCTAGCATGCTAGTGAAACTACCTCCGTTCAAACTCACACAGAGACATACACATGGTATCCATGAGTTCATCTGACTCTGGGTAAGTAGAAAAGGGGCGTAATTGCCAAATCTTGCACTATCCCTTTAAGATCAGTGACGCGTTACAAGGTATATTTGAAGGAAACAGTGGCGTGAATGAAAGCCATGAGCGCACAGCCACTACTTGCTCCTCATCATCTCCCTACAGTGCAGTGGCGCACATCAGCTATATTTCAAATGTTAACATCATTACATTTTCATGAATTTTGTAGTAGAATGTATTTTTTTAAAGTCACCAGAATTGACCTTCTCGCTGTCGTTCTGGTACTCCATGTATTTAAGTCCACCTTATTCACTGACTATAACAACACTGTTACTTCCCTAAACAATATCATTGATTGATGTTGTAGAGCCAGTTCAGTATTTGTGTTCAATGTTTTTTGTGTGAATATTTACTAGGTGTATTTTCTTTCCATAGTGCCAATTTCTCTTTACTTGATAACTTTTTCAGAAACACAAAGACACCGTTTGTCCTTCATTTCCGGTGGCCTGCCCCAATCATTGTACTTTCCCCTCCATCTTACGGAGCAAAGTAAGGAGTTTATTTTAATGTTCGTAATATAAATTGTTTTCATGCAAAACAAGAATGGTCATCTTTCCACTTATCATCAGATGGATAAACATAGTTTTAGATGTTGTGACACAATGGTTGCTCATTTAATTGAGACCATGTTGTACTGCAAATGCTTGATATAGAAGGAAATGATTGAACCTAAATGTGAGTTTCTACTCTCAGCTGACAAGTCATCAACATGAGTGTCCAAAGGCTCATGTCACCTGCTCCTTTATACGCTTTGGATGCAATTTCAAGGTCAGTCTTCATGTTACTATGACTGTTAAAAATGTTATTAGTAATAATATGTTTAATATACGTTCTAATAACATGTCCACTGTGACCTCCTTGTGATGGCTCTCCTACTCCGTTGTCTTGCTATTGTGATCATAAGAAAGTGGTGCTACTGTCCCACTGAACACCAACTCAGCCACATTTAGGAGAGCATACAGTAGTTTTAAGCTGGTATGTTACTGATATGATATTCCCTGTTACTCCTCTGTAGGGTCTCAACCAAGACATGAGGGACCATGAATCTAGCTTTGCCTCTGAACACCTGCGGTTGATGGCAACCAGGAACACTACACTGGAGGCCAAGGTACTGCAATTAGCTTTAATTTTTATAACAATTTGCCCTGTGTACAATTAGAGGAAACATTTTATGGAATCAGCATAATGAAAATGTTGATTCACACATTTTTGTATGTGCATTTATATGTAACACACTAACAACCAAATACATTTTGGGAAGTACCCGAAAGAAATCAATTGGGAGAATTGAAACTAAATGAACCACACAGCTAACTTCATAACAACAACGAACCCTAGGGCTGAATGGTTACTGTAGTTCAGGGTAACGAAGCAGTAATAACAACAGATATTGTTTATCGCTTGTCTAGGTGGAGGATGTTAAAGGAGAGCTTCTGGAGCGGTACAAGGTTCTGCCAGGCCTGAGCAGCCGTCTGTCTGAAACATTGTCTCACTACGAGGAGATGAGGGAGAAGAATAGACAGCTGGACCAGAAGCTCAATACCATGCAGGTAAAGGTCCAATTCTGTGTCATTATCTAACCTTATCATAAAGACGTAATACTCGCCTTTGGCATACATAATAATACTTGTCTTTGACATGCATCATGACATAATGCACTGTCCTTCAGTCCCATTTACTGATTTCTCAGTTGGAGGTCAAGTCCGGTCATGTATGGAAGTAGGGCTGCACGATATATGCAAAACATTAATTGAGATTTTTGTACCAATTATTGTAATTGCGATTTTACTTGCGATTATAGATCAAAACACTTGGGTGAACTGTTAGAATCGTAAAATTAGAATGATCATTCTATTGCTATGGTTGGAATACAGTGGGCACATGGAATGCAGTTTTGTTTGGCATGACAACGGAAGTAAGGAAGGAGATAGTTGTGACAGAGTAGGAACCAAAGTGTTGGTCAGTGTTTCCCAGGGGACCCTAATTCGATTTAAATAGATGGGTACATTCAGACAAAGATTTTAGAATATTTTTCACATTTTCTTCTCTGATTTTAAGAACAAGCTGTTGCACAAACAATGCTGATATACTCCACCACTGGTACCGGCCTGTATATTAGCAAAAGTTTGCTAGCAATATTTGCCCTATCAGTGGATTTAGCCAGAGATTTTAGAGAAAGGAGGAGATAAGAATCCCAGCGGAAAATGAATGGAGAAACGTATAACGCTCCGCCCAGCAGGCTCACGACCAATCGTCAGCGCTATATTCGCACAATCGCAAAGATTTGTTTTTCGGTAGAGTGGTGACCGATATAGAGACCGTCTGATCAACAGAAACATAGCAATCAAATTGTAGAAATATGTTGTTCATTTGAACAATGATGAGTTTCTGAGTCGTAATTTAATTTGATTAAAAAAGGAGAGTTGTTGAAGTTTGTCATCTGCTATTTTGCAAAAGCAGTCAATTGTGTTAGTTGTGTGTTCGTATCGAAATGAGTTAGCTAGCTGGAAATGTAAATAAAACAGACGTGAGGAAGATCATGTAACATAATGTTTTAGTTATTCAGGTGTCATTGTTCTTGGTCTGGCAAAGCCATCATGGTTGGGTAATATTAGAAGGATGAGGTAGTGGAAGGATTAAGGAACCGCACCTGCTTAGCAGTAGCTAAATCACCAGCAAATCATCACATACTTTCTCAGTGGACACAACTATCTGAACATAGTAAGTACCAATGTGGTACTACATTTAAAGAAAACTGCAGAACTCTGATACTATGATAGGAGACCGGGTGATAGGTTGGAGTGGGCGAGGAGACATTACGTTGTTCTTATAATATGTAACCTGTAATATGTTGAGACCAAAGTCTCTTTGAGACCAATGACATCAGCAATAGTGCTGCTGCTGCAGATACAAAGTACCGTGCATGATAAGGAACCAGTGATTCTAGCTACAACAAACAAGGCAGGAGCATGACAAATACAACAACACCAAAATATAAAGAATAGTCTATGTAATAACAATGCTTATCAAGTAAACATACAATATAAGTATAATACAATATGAGTAATGCAGGTGATATGGTACGATGTCCCTGTCTAAATACAGATCCGTACTAGGCAGCAAGGTTGAAAGTTCATCAATGTTTCGAGTTTTTAAGCTACACTGTTAAACATTTCAGTTTGAGTTTTTCTTGGCTGCCTCTTGTCCTGTGAATTGTTTCGGGTTGTCTGCGCAGCTCTGCACTGATTTGACACATGGCCACCAGCCACATACGCTTGCACCTCTGCCTCGACGCTGTCACTGATCTCTTCCTTTTAGAAGAGTGACGTCAACCAAATTAGTAACATTCATTTTTCTCAATTGCTTTGGTATATTGTTGGGATAAAGGATCATATTCTCTAAATGAATCACTTTTTTAATTTGACTTAGATTTATGTAGTTATTCATATAGAATTATTCATAGTCATATGAGTACAACACTACACAACAACATTTGGTCAATCATTGTGTTTCTCGTTATCAACTATGTCACGAAATGAGATGTTTTAAGAGTATGGTACTTTGTTTAACACAGAGTGAAATTAATTGTGTATCTCCTGCAATATAAACTACTCTTACACACCTGTTCAAGTGGTGGGGTCGATGGGAGACAGTATGGGTTGTAGGTCAGATGTTTAAAGTTTTGAGGGAGAGTGGAATTGGCATGCTGACTGCAAGAATGTCCACCGGAGCTGTTGCCAGAGAATATCATTATAATTTCACTACCATAAGCCGCCTCCTGTCGATTTAAGGCAGCCCCCCGCACATCTCTGGTTCAGAGGGGTTGGGTTAAATGCGGAAGACACATTTCAGTTGAATGCATTCAGTTGTACAACTGAGTAGGTATCCCCCTTTCCAATGTTGTTTTAGAGAATTTGGTAGTACGTCCAACCGGCCTCACAACCGCAGACCACGTGTAACCACGCCAGCCCAGGACCTCCATATCCGGCTTCTTCACTTGCGGGATTATCTGAGACCAGCGACCCGGACAGCTGATGAAACTGTGGATTTGCACAACCGAAGAATTTCTGCACAAACTGTCTGTGACGCTCATCTGCATACTCGTTGTCCTCACCAGGGTCTTGACCTGACTGCAGATCGGCATTGTAACCGACTTCATTGGGCAAATGCTCACCTTCAATGGCAACTAGCACGCTGGAGAAGTGTGCTCTTCACGGATTAATCCCGGTTTCAACTGATCCGGGCAGATGGCAGACAATGTGTATGTCATCGTGTGGGAGAGTGTTTTGCTGATGTCAACGTTGTGAACGGAGTGCCCCATGGTCGCGGTGGGGTTATGATATGGGCAAGCATAAGCTATAGACAACAAACACAATTGCATTTTATCGATGGCCATTTGAATGCACAGCGATGACGTGATCCTGATGCCCGTTGTCATGTCATTCATTCGCCGTCATCACCTCATGTTTCAGCATGATAATGCACAGCCCCATGTCACAAGGGTCTGTACATAATTCATGGAAGCTGAAAATGTCCCAGTTCTTCCATGGCCTGCATACTTACCAGACATGTCACCCATTGAGCACATTTGGGATGCTCTGGATCAATGTGTACGACAGCGTGTTCCAGTTCCCCCAATATCCAGCAACTTCACACAGCCATTGAAGAGGACTGGGACAACATTCCACAGGTCACAATCAACAGCCTGATCAACTATGCGAAGGAGATGTCGCGCTGCATGAAGCAAATGGTGGTCACACCAGATACTGACTGGTTTTCTGATCCACGCCCCCTTTTTTAAAAGTTATGAGACCAACAGATCCATATCCGTATTCCCAGTCATGTGAAATCCATAGATTAGGGCCTAATGATATATGTGACTGAAACTCAGTAAAATGTTTTAAATTGTTGCATTTCTATTTTAGTTCAGTGTAGATTGGTAGGTAATGCAGATGATCCAGTCAGCAACATTATGCATTACATTGACAGTGTGCATTGGCATTGTTTGATAAATGAGGTATGTGAAGGCCTACCTGCAGTAACAGAATAGCTGAAGATTTGACAGCCCGAACCCTCATGTTGGCAGGTGGATGTGTCGGTCTGTTAGCTTAGGAGCAAGCTTCAAGCTGTTTGTCTTATCAATGTTGTATAACATTTTGATGTGCCGCCACAAAATCTGATGACCAGACTCCTATAGAGACAGAAATATAGGGACAGAAGCATAGTGATTAGCCTATTGAACAATTGAATCTCAATAAGCGATAGTATAATTAGTATATAGTCATTTGTAATCATCTATTATATGAACTAAGCTGTATTTACTTCTAGTCCATGCTTTTTAAAGTTTTTCTGGCGTATTTAAAGAGATGAGGTACATCAAAGATGATGGGGATGAGTCGACTAATGTTTATGCAGTGGGCTGTGTGACAGCTGTCCTTGTGTTCTAGGGACGCACCAAGATCCGTCATGGCCTTCACATTGTTGGACCCCTGATCACAAGTTACTGCTTTCACTGAAATTATTCCTGAATATTCATTAAGGTGTGATTTAACAGGTGTCAAAAACAGAGGATCAAACAAGAGCTCTAGGCTGTAGAGAGAGTGTTCCTTCCAGTCAGTCCAACACCATCAAGGAGATGAACTGCATCCTCCTAAAGGGAGACTACGGTCACTGGGCATGGTAGATTTGGAAACTAAATAATCTATTGGCTGTAAAAGTAGGAGTTCATTAGTATAAGTGGTTGTCCCTTTGGTTAGTTTAGGTGGTTGTCCTTTTTTGTCTTGATGATAGATAAGTAAAGAAGACATGATATAGGCCGACCTGTTTCCATGTTTCTGTTAGGCTAGTGTTCATAGATCAGAAGCCTGTCTGGCAGGCTTTTTGTCTTAACAGACACCATCAACTCTTGATGTAATCAAGATGATCTTCAACTGTTATCTCATCAAAGACAAGTATGCTCATTCTTTCTTCAGTGGTCATGCGCTGTGCTCCTCTTCATTGGGCTGAGGACACAAAATAATAATACAATTCCTAATAGCCTAGACTATGCATATAAGCACTGAAAAGTCTGTCTGAAACATTTGCCACTTGACACACTTCAAAATAACTTCTCCAGGTATTTGTTTAGTCTTTTGTGTTGCTAGGGAGAATGTCTTCCTCAGCTCTTTGTAGCACTTTGGGCTGTGGTGTAGTAATTGTAGGGAAAACTCCTTTATCTCTTTTGTGAATCTTCTCCCTCTTGTTTTTGAAGCAATGCATGTTTCACTTGAGCCCTGCAGAACGCCTTTTCCTCAGGGCTCAACTGTTCGAAGGAGTCCTGCATTCCTGCCTCTTTAATAGACTCCTTCAACTTCTGCATCCTTGAAAGAAGTAATATATCAAATAGTATTTCACTCAGTTCAGTTTCTGAAAGTAGGTCTATAGGCTACTTCTAATAGTACTGAGTGGACAAAACAGTAAGGACACCGGCTCTTTCCATGACCGACTGACCAGGTGAAAGCTATGATCCCCTTATTGATGTCACTTGTTAAATCCACTTCAGTCAGTGTATATGAAGGGGAGGGGATTTTGAAAGCCTTGAGACAATTGACACATGGGTTGTGTATGTGTGCCATTCAGAGGGTGAATGGGCAAGACAAAATATTTTAAGTGTGTTTTGAACGGAGTATGGTAGTAAGTGCCAGGCGTAACGGTTTGTGTCAAGAACTGCAACACTGCTGGGTTTTTCACGCTCAACAGTTTCCTATGTGTATCAAGAATGGTCCACCACCCAAAGGACATCCAGCCAACTTGACACAACTGTGGGAAGCATTGTAGTCAACATGGGCCAGCATCCCTGTGGAACGCTTTCGACACCTTGTAGAGTCCATGCTGTTTAGAGTGCGCAACTTAATATTAGGAAGGTGTTCCTAATGTTTTGTACAAAGTGTATATTATGCGACATATTTGTCTTCCATCGTGTTTATCCTCTTCCTCATTAGAAACTTAATTTGCCTCCTCTTCCCTCTCTCTTGTTCTAGCAAGAGTTCAAGCTCCTTTATTCTCTGAAATATTGTATTGCTGTATACATTTTTTTGTATATTGTTGGGGGGTCAAGACGTTGTGGACCTAGGTTTAAATATATCCTTAAGTTGATCTAATTGGGCAATTATGACCCTGTAATAACCAATCAGAGCCACGTCTACATCTCCATAATCCCTCCCACTTGCACTTGAAAGTCAAGTTATCCTTCCTCTGTAGATTTATGACAGTGTTAGAAGAGGTCTTGAAATTGTGACATTACGTAATTGACCTTCCTGACTTTTAAGGGATTGCGTGAAGATTAGTTTAGCAACTGCGAGACACAGCATGACAACGTGAATGTTATTGGTCAACAGTCTGCTGGGTGGAGCGTTATACGTTTCTCCATTCATTTCCCGCAGTGATTCTTATCTCGAGTGCATCTCGAGCGTGAGGAACTCTGCCTGCTTGAGTGACAGGGGGTGGGGCTTGGCGTGTGTGTGGGATTGGGAAGCGGACAAAAGAGGAGAGACTGCAAGAGAAATCTGTTTAAAAAATTGTCTTTACGGACGGCTATGTGGCGCTTTCTAAATATCGAAGCCTCATGCGATATGGATATTGCACATGTCAACATCGCAATTTTGATTAAAATTAGATTGATCGAGCAGCCCTATATGGAAGTGTGTGTAACTGCATGTGTGTGTGTGATTGTTCCTCCATGTAGGAGTTGATGAGTTCCCACTCTGAGAAGCTTCTGGAGATGGAGCTGGAGCTGAGGTCTCTGAGGTCTGTCCGAGAGGAGGTAGAGACCCTCCGAGGAACCGTGGAGAGCATCCGCTCCAGAGTCGCCACTCTAGAAGGAGGACGGGGCGGGGCCAACCCAGCCACACACACACTAGGTGAGTTACCTTGAATTCTCTTGTTCTCAACACTTGTCTTGTGAATGCTCTTCTTTACCACTTCACTGCCACTAAAACCTGTAATCCTGTATAACTCTTTTAGGAGTTTCTCAAAGTGTAATGTGACATTGGACCAATCTGATATGCTCAAAGTCTGAAACGACATTATGAGCAAAGTAATGATTGAAAAAACTTGATCTCCACTGAAATGGCTTTTTAGTCAAGAGTGGCGCAGACAATACAGGGCTCTTATTCCATTGGCTTGCTTTTGTTTCTCTGCGTGTTCTTTAGAGACACAGCTCTCCCGTCACGACGACATGCTGAGCGTCCATGAGATCCGCCTAGCAGACATGGACCTGCGCTTCCAGGTCCTAGAGACGGCCTCCTTCAATGGGATGCTCATCTGGAAGATCCGTGACTACAAGCGGCGGAAACAAGAGGCTGTGGCATCAAAGACCCTGTCTCTCTACAGCCAGCCTTTCTACACTGGCTACTTTGGCTACAAGATGTGTGCCCGGGTCTACCTGAACGGTGACGGCATGGGGAAAGGAACCCACCTGTCTCTGTTCTTCGTGGTGATGCGTGGCGAGTACGACGCCCTGCTGCCCTGGCCCTTTAAGCAGAAGGTGACCTTGATGCTGATGGATCAGGGCCCAGCCAGAAAGCACTTAGGGGATGCCTTTAAACCAGACCCCAATAGCAGCAGCTTCAGACGGCCCACGGCAGAGATGAACATAGCCTCGGGCTGCCCGCTGTTTGTGGCTCAGACTGTGCTGGAGAACGGTACTTACATCAAGGACGATACCATCTTCATTAAGGTCACAGTAGATACATCTGACCTCCCTGACCCCTGACCTATGGTCTGTAGAGAACAGCAGATGTATCCAGATCAGTTTTATCTATCAGAGGGAGAGGTGCCCTTATGTGAGAGAGATTGCAAGATGAAATGGAGTAAAAAAGAAGGAAGCAGAACGAGAAAAGAACAGAACAAAAAAGTTAGCAGAATAAGGTTTCTTTGCAGATCTCAGTGTGTAGCCTAAGCCTGCAGAAAGAGCTGAGTGGACCTCAGAGCAGTAGCCTTTGGTCCCTGTGTTGCTCACCAGAGAGGTGAGAGGATTCTTTTTCAACAAGGGAGATATGTCACAAGCAGGGTTGGGTAGGTTACTTTCTAAATATCATCCGTTACAGTTACTAGTTGCCTGTCCAAAATTGTAATCAGTAATGTAATTTTTGGATTACCCAAACTCCGTAACGTAATCTGATTACATTCAGTTACTTTTAGATTACTTTCCCCTTAAGAGGCATTAGAAGAAGACAAAAATGTATGTTACCAATTGAACAACATCTATTGCAGGATAAATCAATGTTAAAGTTTACATAGCTGGCCTTATATGGATGTTACATTTTACTTTATGGGTTGGTTATGTAGGCTTCTTCTAACCCATCGCTTTCTACTACATACAATAATACGATTTAAATTATATCTTTACATTAAAAACATAACTCTGTCAGATTTCCAGTCATTCCAATAAATGTTATACCCCTTGATCTTCAAGAATAGGACTTGGAAATATGGAAGTATAGATTAGCCAAATATTTACCTGAGCATAACCCCAAAACTAAGGATTTATTAGCCAGCCCTATTCTGTTTGATTTTGTTATTGGGCTCATTGATTCGAGTTCAAAAATAAATGCTGCACTCATGGAATGGCATGCTTTGAGCACTACTGAAAAGTGCTATTTACATGTTAAAAATGAATGCCATTTGCTGTAGGCCAATTGTTTACCTTTTTGTTGGTGACACTTTAATATCTTGATAATATGCAGCTGTTTAAAGTGCAAATCCACAGATGAAACAATAACAAAACGGCCACCCCGCCTCTGTTTTGGTAAAAAGCTGAGGAATGGGCCTGGAGAAATGTAACCACTCTCAGATTAATAGACAGAGCTATGGATGCAAGGACTGACCATCCATGATATCAACATTGTTTTAACCATGTTATGAGGCTATACCGTGTTTGTTTACATTTGAGGCATTTATAAGTTATATTCCTCAAGAATCAATGGATTTTTTTTTATCGGCATGAATTAGATTGAGCAATAAAAGCCCCACTTTTATTCCATAGGCTGGGATCCGCACTAAGCAGTTGTTGCAAGAGCATATTTTCACTGGCTGTCCACCACTTTCAAAAGCAATGATTGATATGCTGCTTAAACTTTTTGAATTCAACCATTGGGTTCAAATACCCATTTATATTTGTGAACACCCATCCACAATCAGTAAATCGAAAATAGCGAAATGAGAGAGCAGCAGTGTGATTTACATCAATGAGCTATGTAGATATCAATTACAACTGATATCCGTATTGCTATTGACTAAACCACTGCTGTCATCCTTACTTCCAAGCTTTTATTCAAGTTGTATAATCTTTGGATGCCGACAGCAGTCGCACCATTGGAAGACCGCTTGGACTATAGCCTACAAAAGCCTATTCCTGCTCTTTTCCTGCGATCCATCAAACACATTTGGTGTGTCATCATAGTGGTCTCTGACTTGTGGTCAGACTCGCTCAGGTGGAACAAACTTAAACTTGCACCTGTTTACTCAATGACATTCAAATCAGCATTGAAAAAATAAGTGTCAAAGATTTCTTTTCGCAAACATCCTTTCTGAATTTATATGTAATCCTCGAAATAATCATAGCGTTTTTCAAAAGTATCTGTAATCTGATTACAATATTTTTGCTGGTAATGGATTACAGTTAATGTTTTTTTTGTAATCCATTACTCCACAACCCTGGTCACCAGTGGCAACCAGGCTGAATGTTAAATAGAGCAGTGAGTATGGTGGTTTAATTAAGTGATAATGCCCTCGAAGCCGGTGTTTGGAGGATATATTTGCACGGGTGTTAGGCAAACCGTGCCAATATGTCCTCCAAACACCGTCTTCGAGGGCCTTATCACTTTTATACAACGGGTTACCAACGTATTCAAATAATGATTGACATATTTTCATAAAAACTTTATTTTGATTAATTTATATTGTTTCATCCTTCCACGGAATATAGTCCCGACAGAAATCTAAGGTTGCTACCCAAGCCAGCTGGTCCTTTGTTCTATTGGTTCAGTTGCCAGAGGCACGATCCAGTTAAGTCTTTTTGTTCTAAATCTATGGATTTCGTTGATGGCTGGCAACTTTCTTATCCCTTGCTAGCTAGCCAACTTTAGCTAACACAGTAATGTCAAACAGTGCAGCTAGAATAACATCAACGTAGCTGCATTTGCATTTGTTTAAGCTGTTTTCTAGTGACGTTATTTGGATGCATCCATAACAATGAGCTAATGATGTTCAATTTCAACTGGCATAGAAAATGTGCTCTCTCGTCAGGGCACTTGTTCAGAGGAGCTAGCCAACAACACAACTAACCCAGTCACTTCAAACTGAAAAGACTGAACTAGCAGGATTTTGTTTGACCTATTTTCTGTTGACATTTCTTTGTATATATCCATAACAAATATGGTGGTTCATGATTTCGACTGGCTGATAAAAGCTGTCTGCCTGTCTGTCTCATCCCGACTCCCGACCCTACATGTTCATTGCTATGGGACAGCTGGAGATCAAATTTCAATATTGAAACAATGTTGCTAATGTCAGAGAGACAGACAGCAAGATTTATACAAATCTCTGCTATTGAAAACCAATTGCTAGTCTAAATGAAATGGGAGAATGTCTAGATGCTTTTTACAGTGGAGAACAAGTTAATAAATTGTCTGGCTGGGCTGATGAGACAGTGGATTGCGCAGTGAGATGGAACAGAGTAAAACAGTAATTTTAACGTCATAGTTTTAGCCGGTGGTAACTTGTGGGATAGACACCGGCTTGAATGTGGTTTTAACCAATCAGTGTCCAGGATTAGACCCACCCGTTGTATAAGTCTAAAGAATGTCTATGTTACTAAGAGCAGGGATAGGTATAAATGGCATGGAGAGTGGATCATTCTAAGCCAAGTTATCAGGATGCAACCATCATCAAACTACGTGGACCCATTATGTATGTATGTATGGCAATCTACCAAAACTAAAGATCATATAGAATGGAGATAGTGAATACATTTACTTCGACATTAATCATTTCTGCCTTGAAGAACATGAGTGGGACAGCGCATCATCCAACGCAAGTCGAGGTACAGACAAATATTACAGGAGACATCAAATATCACTAAGGAGAACTCCGACTTGGTTTGATGAAACATTTCTAAATGAAAGCCGGAAGAGACAATCCCACATGACATGTTGGATAAGGAGATACAATACTTTACCTTGTTGTGTTTGCATTGATGGTGAAGTTTGGTTGTATTATTGCATTGTTAAAGTACAGAATGTAACGTATAGTATGGATGTTTCCAGTGTTGTGATGGTGTTGGAGAACGTTGTTGATCGACAAGCTTTTATTAACAGGCGTTGTGTGAGTAGTAGTGTTTTGTGTGCAGGCTCTTATTTCAGATTTGGTTTTAGTGGACCTGGTACTTAGGCAGTGTGCAAAGTCTGCATCTGAAACGGCACCCTATTCCCTATATAGTGCACTACTTTTGGCCAGAGCTGGACAAAAGTAGTGCACTTCATAGGGATTCAGGTGCTATTTCAGACACAAATATGGCACAAAGGAATGGATACACACTGGTATAGGAATGCCACTGCTTTGTGGAGTTAACAGGAATAGCCTTTCATTTCTGAAGATCTATATAGATCTGTAAATTACTTCTATACCGCTTTTTGTACCAATACCTTACACATTGTTTTTGTAATGTTCAAAACGGATGCTGTGCATCATGCTAATTATTATTTTTTAACAGTTGGGAAAGCAAAATGCCTCAAACTCCAACCATGTTGATTGAGCTGAGACATAAAGTGACAAAGTGGACTTGTTTTCGTGATGGTTGGTGGAGAATGTTATTTGCACAAGTTATGTTTTGAATGTGTAATATTAAAATTGTTTAAAAGAACTTGAATTTGTCACTTGGCTTTGATGTTTGGTTCCTGTGGAGGAGGAGATCCAAAGGAGAAGATGGAGATGGATTGGCCACACACTCTGAAAGCCTCCTCCAACATCACCAGGCAAGCACTATCCTGGAACCCACAATGGAAACTGAAAAGTGGGCACCAGAGAAACACCTTGTGGTGGGAGATTGAAGCAGACCCCAAAAGATCAGGCACGGGAAGGAACAAGATTGACAAGACAGCCCAGGACAAAGTGCGTTGGAGAGGTGTCGTCAATGGCTTAAAGAGTTGGGGTGGGAGATGATCCTGAGTGAGTTGTAAAGGCATAGGCAATGGGAGCTAAAATGTGGAGGGGTAGATGGAATGGCTGCTTAAAGTTGTCATCAAAATATATATATCTAATATTTTTTAATGTAACCTTTATTTAACTGGGCAAGTCAGTTAATAACAAATTATTATTTACAATGACTGTCTACACTGGCCAAACGCTAACCAGGACGACCCTGGGCCAATTGTGCGCCGCCCTATGAGACTCCCAATCACGGCCGGTTGTGATACAGCCCGGGATTGAACCAAGGTCTGTATTGACACCTAGCACTGGTACAGTGCCTTAGACCACTGCGTAATACCTACTTTGTCTCATTTTATTATATGACTGACACTGGTCTGCCACACTTGCCTCTTTTGAATCAAGAAAACTACAGTGAAGTTGGTTAATTGATGTCTTGATATGTTTAGTGATGGGCGGGGGAAAAGTCTGCGCAGACTGTAGCTAGCTCTCCAGGATATGGTGACCACTGCTTCATAGGAAAAAGTCTATCTTCTCCTTCCACTAGATGTCAGGATAGTACAGAAGCATAGGTCTACTACTGTATATTTTCCACCAAGGGTAGGCAACAACCGCCACGTGACTTTTCAAGAAAACCTGACAACGCAGTTACAAGACCAGACACCCTCAGTGAACTGTAGTGTTTAGATAGTTGCAGGTAGAAATGTGTCATGTAGACACAATTCCACATTCTGTATGACCGGTCTGATAGAGTACATTCAGGTCATGTATTATGTAACCTTAATTTAACTAGGCAAGTCAGTTAAGAACACATTTTTATTCACAATGATGGCCTACACCGGCAGATGAATCATGAATAATGAGTGAGAAAATCAGACGCATATCATACCCCCAAGACATGCTAACCTCTCACCATTACAATAACCGGAGGTTAGCATTTTTGGGGGGGTATGATATTTATGCCCCTAACTTTCTCACTCATTCACAATTCATTCAGGATTATCTGTAATCATGGTAGCATCCACATTAAGGTAGAGGTGTTTAGAAACATATTCTTATTTACAATAAGCGACTCCAAAATGACACACTACATTATTTAGCATTCATTTCTATTGGGCACAAAATAATCTGAAACAAAAACAAAACAAACAGCAAAAGCATCCAACAAGTTTGTAGTGACACAAGTTAGATGTAATCATTGCGTCCTAGGAATGTGACCAAATACTAAACTTTTGACAACTTTGATGCACATAAGTGAGTTTGTCCCAATACTTTTGGTCCCCTAAAATGGGGGGACTATGGAAAGTGCTGTAATTTCTAAACGGTTCACCCGATATGGATGAAAATACCCTCAAATTAAAGCTGACAGTCTGCACTTTAACCTTAGCCATTGTATAATTTCAAATCCTAAGCGCTGTCACTGTCTCAATACTTTTGGAGCTCACTGTATAAATCATGTTAGTATGTGAAGATATTGTATGATACCACACTTCTTTCTGATAATTGCATCTAAGCAACATAAATGTAGATGCCTACATACTGTATGTAGTACATGTATTCTCATCAGACCTGGGTTCAAATACTATTTAGTATTTTACTTTCGAAGACATTTGGAAGTAAGGATTTGGATATTTTGTCTTTGAAAATACAAGTAGTTAACTATTGGAATGTATTTGGAAATACACTTGGAAAGTATAGGCAAGTATTTTAAAATACACAGACAAGTGTATTTTCAAATACAAATATTGAACTACTCCCATGCATGTGAACCCAGGGCCCGTATCCACAAAGCATCTCATCGATCAGTACTCCTACTCTGAGATGCTTTGTGGATACAAGGGTCTATTTGGTACTTGAAATAATGAAAATACTTTAAAATACATCCAAAGGAAGTAGTTGATTCAGGCCACATCATTTGAAAATACTCAAACAGATAATAAGTATTTAAATAACAACTAATGTATTTGTTTAACCCAGGTCTGATTGTCACTGAATATCGATTCAATTGTGTGTGTAATAATTAGACAAAATAAAACTCCTGTATTGTCCATACAAGTTTGCAGTGAAGACTTGGAAAACTATATTGCCCTGCTTGGGGTAGAGCAGGGCTGCCAAATCCTGGTCATGAGATTCCGTAAAAACACGCCACTTTTTTTCGTAACAGGTTATGAGAAAGGGTAATTAGATAAGGTTAGGGTTTAGCGAAAATGCTCTCCTAACCTAATACAAAAAGTCACTGCCGGTCGATGCTGTATAGAAGTGGGATTTTTTTAGGGAGTTCCCATCTCCCGGAGGGCCGAAACATTTCTGGTGTTCATCATCTCCTTCTAATCAGGGATTTATTCAGTTCTGGGACACCAGGTGAGTAAAATTAACTACCAGGTAGAAACAAAAACCAGAAGTATTTTTCACTCCAAGACCAGGATTGGGAAAACCTATGCTAGAGTATTTTTCGCTCTTGAATTCTCAGTCATGCTCCCTATGTCATTTACAGGAAGGGCGGTGCCGTTCAGGTAAGGCAGATTCAACACTGAACCACTGCGCCACGTAGAGGAGCTACTGTGAGCGACCAGTAATCAGTTGGAAAACAACCGTGGAATACAGGGGCCAAAGAAGAACATATTTTATTAAAAGTAACAAGTGAGATATTCGGATGCAAAGTAGATCGTTGCGCAAATCTTGAAAGCTGTGGAAAATAAGGAAGTCAGACGTTAGTTCTTGATTTGGGAACATAGAAGAGCAGCAGCATCATGTTTAGTTGGGTGAATAATGAACAAGGAGGCAGAAACAAGGACGGCGAAATGTACCAAACTGTGACGGAGGGTCTTCAACAACTTTACACTAAAAAAATATTACCATTGGAAGAAACGTACCTTTTTCATGATTTCCATTCACCGGCGTTGGAGGCAGCAGATTTTCAGAGCAAGCCAATGGTTCTACTGGTTGGACAGTATTCTACGGGGAAGACGACGTTCATAAGGTAGTCCATCCAGACATCTGCAACAGTTATGCAGACTCATTTTTGTGACAACTGTATTTTACCTACAGGGCCTGCATGTCAAATTATTGAGTTGTTAAATAATCCCTAGGCAAGTACTTTGACAAATTGAGTTGTCAAAATGGGGGGGAATTTATGTCAAAATGTAAATGAGGAAACAACCCGTGATGAAGGTTATTGCCCGCTGCAACCTAATATGTAGTGTTAGAAAATGATCTAACATTATGTTGAGGTTGTAGATGGTTTGTTTCTTAATTTTTCTTTTTACCAATATTCCATGTTCACATTCAATACAACATGAATTAGACTTCCCATTGTCCTTAGATCAGGGGAGGGAGGTGCCACACTAACTGCTTCTTAAATATGTTTTTTTTAATGTCACGAGGTAGTGACATTAAATGTGTGCTGTTGGGTGTACTCAAGGACTGGAGTTGGGAAACATTGCTTAGAGAGAACAAGTTAATCCACCAGCCTGTTCTTGATTGGTTGCTTTTGAGTTTCCACCATTAATATCAATGACATGTCTGGTGACCATTGAAACTTAAGTCTTTTGTGCACTCCAGGTCTCTGAACAACCAACCGCAATAGGTGAGAAATAATAGAACCATTATAAAAGGCTAACTTCTCAGTTTCAATGGCAATTTTGAACACATCATTTTTGACTCATCAGGCCTAGAGCGAACACTGTCAGTTGAGTAACTTGGTGAGCGGCAGGTTCCGCAGCAAGATGGGACATGCAGCTTCACTATCTTTAGGAAAGGAGCCTCTGGTAGTCTGCCAGCCTGCTGAAAGTTGATGCACAATACTGAGAATTAGGTCAACACACCCCTTTTTGTCACAGGGGTAACATCTCACATTGCAGATTATGTGCACACAAGAAGAGAAATGGTTTCAATTTATTCAAATCCCTTTTATTACTTGACCTTCAAGTAAAAAATAAAAATAAAACATTTTTAAAAATCTACTTTAGTGAAAACAGTTTCTTATCCTAAGCAGACTACACAATTACTTGGTGTTTGTACTTCTCCTACACAATAGCTGATTTCATTCTTGCAGCGCTCAGTTACATCAGACAGAATCACACCCAATTCTAAGGAATGTAATGATGAATCAGGGGAGTTGATCATTGCCTGATCCCAGATCTGTTTGTGCTGTCTTGTCAACTCCTATGGTCAATTTCAAGCTGAACGTGATGTGTTTGGCGGAACAATGACCACAGGAGTTGGCAAGACTGCACACAACGATATGGGACGAGACTAGGGTCGAAAGCCATTAACAGTCCTCCTAAAGACATGTCTTCTCCTTTGAGTGGATGTGGCCAAGGCAAGCTGGTGTTCCTCTGTTTGAAGACCTTTGACACAATGTCATCCTCTCACAGGAAGGGCTGAGTACCTATAGCATGGCCAGAACTTTGCAGGAAAAACAATGTTACTGTTTTTCTTTTGTCTTGGGGGGCATATATCAAGCACTCCGCCAGACTTTGAAGTGTCTTGCCTTGGCGGTTGAAAATGTGCCATCCAGTTAAGCCCATATCAAACGAAAAGTGTTTTTTTAACACGCTTGTACACGCTGAATTTGGAATGCACAGGAGCGAATGAGAGTTCAGATGGGACGCGAGCATCTACGGCGTCATAGCGCGTCAAATTCGAAAGCAAGTCTATTTTTCTGGTGTCTATGCAGAGCAATGCTGGTAAAATAAGCAGATAAATTGCGTGGGTCGTTTTGTAGAAAAGGAATTCGAGGAATTATGATCTTCCCTATGCTAGACTAAAGATGTAGTTTAAAATGTATTGGGCTGTAAGGTTTATCAGCCTAGTGGTTTGAGCGTTGGACTTGTAACCGAAAGGTTGCAAGATCAAATCCCGAGCTGATAAGGTAAAAATCAGTCGTTCTGCCCCTGAACAAGGCAGTTAACCCACTGTTCCTAGGCCGTCATTGAAAAATAAGAATTTGTTCTTAACTGACTTGCCTAGTTAAATAAAGGTAAAATAAAATCAGTCAAATAGGCTACATATTTGAAAACAATTGCAGGTTACCTGTGTTGATTTCGATCATAGGCATATAGCCTAGGCAGGCTACGGCTGGGAAACACGAGGAACCCCGATTTCAAGAGAGAATACTGTTGTGTAGATGAACGAGAATAGCTAGAATCTTTCTAAACTGCTCGGGTTTACTAGCTACAACTCTCCTCACGTTCACCGAGGTAAAGACAGATTCAGGTTGGATACTCACCTGTAGTTTTCCTTATGTCCTCCAACAGCTGTTAGGGACCGTCAACATAGTGACAAATCACATTTTTCACATTTCAATAGCTATTTAATCATTACTCCTAAAACTTTCAAAACTGGTTCTAGCTAACCCAATGGCATAGACGCACATTGCGCACACTTTTTTGTTGTTGTTGGTTTACATCTCACATTATTTTACATTTATTTATTGGGAAGCCCCCAATAAACCTGGTGACCTCTGGCTCCAGGCCTCTAGCCGTACACTCCCTGCCCGCCTGCCTGCCCTCTCCCTGGGCCTGAGAGTGTATAGCTTACTCCCTGGAACTATAGACCTCCAGGCCTCCACACCTACTCTCCCTACCCGGTCAAACTTTTTTTGGGGCTTAAGGGCCACGTCAGGATTTTGAAATTCAATGGAGGGACGCATTTTTTGGGGGACCAATTGTTTGTTAAGATTAATTTGCGGGGGCTTCCCAAGTGGTGCAGTGGTCTAAGGCACTGCATCGCAGTGCTTGAGGCGTCACTACAGACCTGGGTTCAATCCAACACATTGGTGCGGCTGGCTTCCGGGTTAAGCGGGCATTGTGTCAAGAAGATACCACGAAATTGGGGAGAAAAAAGGGGTACAAAAAATAAGTACATGTAAGGTGAGTTAAATTCACAAGGGGTACATAGTGAACATAACAAATACAGCTGTTTTATTATGGATTCTCATGGCAATTAAGTTGGCATATGCTGTGTATGTGAATTGACAGTCTCCTCTCGCACGCAAATTTTGATGCCGTTGACGGCGTCTCTCTGTGTGATTTCGACTTTTGGCAGATGGCCTAGCACTCCCATAGTAGTATAGTATGTGGTATTTGCTCATGTGGCATTCACATAAATGTGCATATGCAAGTATTTTTCCGTTGTTCTGTCGAAACAGAAAGGCCTAGTAAAAGTAGGCGTTGGCCTGGTGTTTGTGTAGATGTTTCAGTCAACAGTCAGAGAGCTTTGTAATCATGTTGGAGTCAGACGATCATTACTGCTGTTGTTATATTACCTCATCTTCATCAACCATCATGCCAAGTCCTGTGTTGTATTGATGTAATGTTTTGTAGATCTCAAAATATAAATGTCCACAGTAGTGATTTACTCTGTTCTGTTTCAGGTACCTGCTGGAGCAGGACTTCCCAGGCATGCGGATTGGCCCAGAGCCCACAACGGATGGCTTCATCGCTGTCATGTATGGGGAGAACGAGGGGGTTGTCCCTGGTAACGCTCTGGTGGTCGACCCCAAGAAACCCTTCCGTAAACTCAACGCCTTTGGTAACTCCTTCCTCAATAGGTAAAGTGGACAGTTGTTTTGTTTGTTTGTTTATTACCGCTAACACTTTACATTAAAGGGGAACTGCACCCGCTGATTTGGCCTCGTTTTTTGGCTTGCTCAAGAAATGCTTTGCGGCCATGCCCGAAGTCAAATGTGAGTTGGCTTGGGGGTGTGGTTTGATGTGGGTGTTTTTTGGGTGTGTCCTTGCCACCACCAAGACACACCCATCGTCAGAACCTTGCCCACAGCTGTTTCCCCCCACTCAATCACAACAAACAAACCTCCTGCAGGTTGAGTTCAATAACTACAGGCAAGTGTATGGTGAGAGTTTAGAGAGTTTAGA
Organism: Salvelinus sp. IW2-2015; assembly: GCF_002910315.2. NCBI lineage: Eukaryota > Metazoa > Chordata > Actinopteri > Salmoniformes > Salmonidae > Salvelinus > Salvelinus sp. IW2-2015. Next base: position 8,969,290 of record NC_036849.1, on the reverse strand, counting down.
ACTAGGACAGAAGATTTTATAACTGACTTTTTCAGACATAACATAGGTACAGCAGATCCCCTTATTGTATGGGACACTTTTAAGTGTGCCTTTAGAGGCCATGCAATTCAGTACTCATCTATAAAACAAAGGGAATTTAGATCAAAAGAGTCCATATTAACAAAGGAAATTGAAGGACTAACAGTACAGTTAGATAGCAATAAAAACGGTACCATAGAGGCACAGAATAAGTTAGAGGAAAAACAAAAAGAAATGGAGGAACTTATTCAAGAAAGATCCAGTGTAATATATTATAAAAATAAAGCGAACTGGATGGAATATGGGGAAAAATGCACCAAATTCTTTTTCAATCTTCAATATAGAAATGCTACCAAAAAAAATGTATTAAAACTTGTTACAAATGATGGAGTCACGCATGATTCACCAAATGATATTTTGAAAGAGGAAGTAAAGTACTTTAAGAATATGTTTTCGTTTCAGGCTCCTCCATCTCCACTAACTGAAACTAATTGGTAGAAAGAGGAGGAAGGGAAGCGCTACTAAGGTACACTATAGTATATTTTGGTAGATAGAAGGTGCTCTTTGGTAAAAGGTGTAAATTGGTCATCAAAAAGAAAGGAGGACCAAGGCACTCTTCATATAATTAATTAAAATGCCTTTATTAGTATGGCATGTTCAATAGAAACAAAGTTGTTTAAAAACCGACGCGTTTCGGCTGCATGGCCTTCGTCAGGGAGTACAGAAAAATTGTATTCTCTTTTTTCTGTACTCCCTGACGAAGGCCATGCAGCCGAAACGCGTCGGTTTTTAAACAACTTTGTTTCTATTGAACATGCCATACTAATAAAGGCATTTTAATTAATTATATGAAGAGTGCCTTGGTCCTCCTTTCTTTTTGATAACTGAAACTAATTGTATGGATTTTTTTCCTATTAATAATGTAAAATTAACATCTGTACAGAAAGACTCATGTGAAGGCCAAATTACAGAGGAGGAACTGCTTGATGCAATTGGGGCCTTTAAGGATGGGAAAACTCCAGGGCTGGATGGCATACCAGTGGAAGTATACAAAWCTTTTTTTGATATACTCAAAGGACCATTATTTGCTTGTTTTAACCACTCCTATATAAATGGTAGATTATCAGACACGCAACAAGAAGGTCTGATATCGTTATTACTGAAACAGGACCCAAGTGGTATATATAAAGATCCAGTCCAATTAAAAAATTGGAGACCTCTTACACTTCAGTGTTGTGATGCAAAAATCCTAGCAAAATGCTTGGCGCATAGAATAAAAAAAGTTTTGTCAGATATTATTCATCCTAATCAGACAGGTTTTTTACATGGACGATACATTGGAGATAATATAAGGCAAGTACTGGAAACAATAGAACACTATGAAATATCGGGGACACCAGGGTCTGGTTTTCAATAGCTGATTTTGAAAAGCCTTTTGATAAAGTACGACTGGAGTTTATATATAAATGCCTAGAATATTTCAATTTTGGGGAATCTCTTATAAAATGGGTTAAAATTATGTATAGTAACCCTAGGTGTAAAATAGTAAATAATGGCTACATCTCAGAAAATTTTAAACTATCTAGAGGAGTAAAACAAGGTTGTCCACTATCGGCATATCTATTTATTATTCCATCGAAATGTTAGCTGTTAAAATTAGATCAAACATTAATATTAATGGATTAGAAATCCGTGGCTTAAAAACTAAGGTGTCATTGTACGCTGATGATTCAGTTTTCTTTTAAAACCACAACTAGAGTCTCTCCACGGCCTCATAGAGATCTAGATACCTTTTTTTATTTTTTTTATTTTACCGTTATTTTACCAGGTAAGTTGACTGAGACACGTTCTCATTTGCAGCAACGACCTGGGGAATAGTTACAGGGGAGAGGAGGGGATGAAGAGCCAATTGTAAACTTTGCTATCCTCTCTGGATTAAAACAAATATGATAAATGTACCATATTACGTATTGGATCACTAAAAAATCACACATTTTATATTGCCATTTAGTTTACCAATTAAATGGTCTGACGGAGATGTGACATACTCGGTATAAAATCCCAAAAGAAAGAAATGATCTCACTCCAATAAATTTTATAGAAAGTTAGCAAAAAAAGATAAGATCTTGCTACCATGGAAAGGAAAATACCTGTCTATTTGTGGAAAAATCCCTGATTAACTCTTTAGTCATATCACAGTTTACCTATTTGCTTATGGTTTTGCTACACTAGTGACCTGCTTTTTAAATTATATGAACAAAAAATATTCCATTTTATTTGGACCGGCAAGCCCAGATAAAATTAAAAAGGGCCTATTTATATAACGAATATGAATTCAGGGAGGATTAAATTATATTAAACATTAGACTCTCACTAAAAAGGCATCAGTAACAAAAGTTATACTTAATCAACTGGTCTCCTAGTAAATTGGTACAATGTCTCATCCTATGTTCAAGAAGGCCTTTTTCCCTTTATCAGATTACACCGCTCACTTTCGGTTGTTTGAAAAGGAATAATCTCCAAAATATCCTATTTTTTAAAAAGCCTTAGAAAGTTGGTTGCAATTCAGTTTAATCCACCTGAAAGGACGGAACAAATAGTACAACAAATATTGTGGTTAAATTCATATAGTATGTAAAAACACGTATTTATCGAAGAAATGTTTAAAAAGGTTAATTTTTGTGAATAATCAAAAATAGGACTGGTGGAGTTATGTCACACATGCAGCTAACACAGACATATGGAAATGTCTGCTCTACCCAAAATTACAACCAATTAATTGCAGCATTACCACAAAAATGGAAGAGGCAAGTAGAAGGGGAAAAAGTAAGGAACTTGTATGTCGGCCCTGTATTAAAGAACATAAATGGTTAAAGAAAAGTGTGATAATAAAACATATACCAATTTCATTTAAGACCAAAAAACTGACAGCTGTGCCATATAATTGCAAAATAGTTGGAAGAGATTTTCGATGTACCCATTCCATGGCACATGGTTTATGAATTGATACGGAAACAACGCCGGATTCAAAACTTCGAATTTTTCAATTTAAATTACTGTACAAAATTCTTGCAACTAATAGAATGTTATATATATGGGGTATACAATCTTCCCAGCTCTGCAGATTCTGTTGTGAGGAGGCAGAGTCATTAGATCATTTATTTTGGTATTGTCCATATGTAGCTCGTTTTGTGTCACAGGTCCAGGAATGGCTGAAGAATTGCAACATTTGCCTAGAACTAACGCTACAGATAGCAATACTGGGGAATTGAAAGCCATAGTCAATCAATCAAATAATATAATATTTTAGCAAAAATGTTTATTTTTAATTTACAATCTGTAGAGCTATGAGAATAGGAAGGTTCAAATCTTTTGGTGAGCATCACAGCACAGTTGAAAAATATATGGCAAATAAAAATCCGAAATGGATGATGTTGGAAGTAGATGGGAGGGGTTGAGTGGAACTGAGGGTGGGACTAATAACAGTATAAACAATGTAGGGCATGCGGGATCTGTGAAATGTGTATAGGTGCGGAGCTTTTGGGAAATAGCACAGTTACAGTGGAAATAAAATTGGATGGACAACAGAAATAGAGGAAGGACTAAGAACAAACAGAGAAACTAATGTAAAGTAGACTGTGTCTGTAAAATAGGTATAAGATGTATAAATTGAAGGTAAAAGCAGAAGTGTTTATTAGTTTACTCCAATTGGGGGAGCGGTGGTAGGGTTGCGGGGAATAATAATAAAGGTATATTCTTTAAAAAAGTATGTCTATATAGGTATGTGTATGTATATATGTGTATATGTATGCATGCGTGTATGGATATATATATTTACCCAAAAAAATATGGGGGATTGGAAATGATGCAGACAATTACATTGGAAGCAACATTCTTTCCGCAATATTAAGCTGATCCACCCCTAAAAAAAATATATATATTTTTAAAAAGTGTATGGTGAGATGCCAGAATAATCTTTGAATAGGTCAGTAGCCTACAGATTAATATGAGAAGAATGCATTTGCTGATTTTATGTAGATACTCTAAACTTTATTTGTTAAATTTTAAATGTATTAACAGGTCCATGTAGAATAAACAAAACTTTACATCATACCATAGAAGCAGTGTTCTGCTAATATAACTAACAATGTGTACCTTTCATTGTCATTCCCAGCCGATACAGATACTGTGCCTATCTGCATTTTGTTTGGTGGTAATGGTAAACTTGGCAAACAATTTATTGGTCATACCTTCCTGTGCGGTGTCCCGTATACAACAGGAGTTCCCTGATCCTGGTGCAGAATACACAGGGTTTCTCCCTCCCCATATTGACTGAAGCCATTCAATTAAATAATAAAAAAAGACAATACAAGTCAAATTTGTCTAGTAAACTTTTAATGCAGAGTTCCAGGTCTCTTCATTCAGAGACATCAGTATCAAGCCTGTCTGTCAGTCTGGACTTCATCACATCATCTTGCAAGTCTCCATGTTCTGGCTCCATACATGTTTTTGTGAACACATACACACATAGTCACTGTTCTATTACCAATGGCAATTAGGATAGGTGATATCTGACAAACAAACATACTATGTTGAAGTTTGAACAGGTCAGACTAAACCTACCTAATTCTGGTCTCGCCATCAAACGACTGAGGCTGGCTTCTGGCAATAGCATCTACAGTACTCTCCATCTGTAGAAATAGGCAGAGTTGATGCAGTTCATTTGTGACATGGAATGAAAAGGGTGTTGCAAATACTGGACATTTCTGCTGTACTGTATTATTAGTAATCACCTTCAGTCCCACATTGTGGATGTGTTGAGTGCCAGGTCTCTCTCCATTCAGAGACGTCTGTACTAGAGGTCGACCGATTAATCGGAATGGCCGATTAATTAGGGCCGATTTCAAGTTTTCATAACAATCGGAAATCGGTAATTTTGGGCGACGATTTTTTTTTTTTTTTTTTTTTTACACCTTTATTTAACTAGGCAAGTCAGTTAAGAACACATTCTTATTTTCAATGACGGCCTAGGAACGGAACTAGGAACTATTAACTGCCTTGTTCAGGGGCAGAACGACAGATTTTTATCTTGTCAGCTTAGGGATTCAATCTTGCAACCTTACGGTTAACTAGTCGAACGCTCTAACCACCTGCCTCACGAGGAGCCCGCCTGTTACGCGAATGCAGTAAGAAGCCAAGGTAAGTTGCTAGCTGGCATTAAACTTATCTTATAAAAAACAATCAATCATAATCACTAGTTAACTACACATGGTTGATGATATTACTAGTTTATCTAGCGTGTCCTGCGTTGCATATAATCGATGCGGTGCGTATCGTTGCTCCAATGTGTACCTAACCATAAACATCAATGCCYTTCTTAAAATCAATACACAGAAGTATATATTTTTAAACCTGCATATTTAGCTAAAATAAATACAGGTTAGCAGGCAATATTAACCAGGTGAAATTGTGTCACTTCTCTTGCGTTCATTGCACGCAGAGTCAGGGTATATGCAACAGTTTGGGCCGCCTGGCTCATTGCGATCTAATTTGCCAGAATTTTACGTAATTATGACATAACATTGAAGGTTGTGCAATGTAACAGGAATATTTAGACTGATGGATGCCACCCGTTAGATAAAATACGGAACGGTTCCGTATTTCACTGAAAGAATAAATGTTTTGTTTTTGCGAGATGATAGTTTCCGGATTCGACCATATTAATGACCTAAGGCTCGTATTACTGTGTGTTATTATGTTAAAATTAAGTCTATGATTTGATAGAGCAGTCTGACTGAGCGATGGTGGGCAACAGCAGGCTCGTAAGCATTCATTCAAACAGCACTTTCGTGCGTTTTGCCAGCAGCTCTGCTGTTTATGAATTCAAGCCTATCAACTCCCGAGATTAGGCTGGTGTAACCGATGTGAAATGGCTAGCTAGTTTGCGGGGTGCGCGCTAATAGCGTTTCAAACGTCACTCGCTCTGAGACTTAGAGTAGTTGTTCCCCGTGCTCTGCATGGGTAACGCTGCTTCGAGGGTGGCTGTTGTCGATGTGTTCCTGGTTCGAGCCCAGGTAGCGGCGAGGAGAGGGATGGAAGCTATACTGTTACACTGGCAATACTAAAGTCTAAAGTGCCTATAAGAACATCAAATAGTCAAAGGTATATGAAATACAAATCGTATAGAGATTATTCGGTATCGGCTTTTTTTGGGGTCCTCCAATAATCGGTATATTGAAAAATCATAATCGGTCGACCTCTAGTCTGTACCAAGCCTGTCCGTTGATCAGGACTCCATCACATCATCTTGCAAGTCTCCAAGTGCTGGCTCAATAGGTCCATCTGTGAACACATGCACACATAGTCACTGTTCTAATACCAATGGCAGTTAGGATATGTGATATCTGACAAACAAACATACTATGTTGAAGTTTGAACAGGACTTTGCCAGCTCCACATTGATTGGCATGGCAGCGTAGATCAGCTCCTGGCCCCTCATCAAATATACTGGATGCACACACACACACACACGATTACGTTATCAATGGTTGTTATGAGTAGCCTGGTGCAACCAACCTGATCGATGTGTTCACCTTTCTATTTGACTTCAGATATCATACGATGTGAAATGGAATAGTGAACACAGCGATCAGTTTAGGTTATGCCCTAGACATTAAATGGATCTAGGAAGTAGAAAATAAGCAACAAATAATATCAGTTTAAATAAATTATGTTTCACAATTGGGTTATCAAATGTATCAAAATAATAAAGTGGGTTACCGTCTGTATTTGTACAAATGATGAGCCTGTGGAAGCTGTTGCCGCTGACAGGTGAAGGTTGATGGCCGGATACTTACAAAAATGTGTCTGACTGTTCCATTCATAGGAATGCTCAATGCGAGAGCATGTCTGCATGATGCTGATGAGGGCCTCTTTGCTGGTCTTCTCTAGGCTGCATGTTTGGCTGCAAGCTGGACATCTCTCAAGCAACTGCAGCATGCAATCTTATGAGGTGGTGTTGACTGGGAGGGCCTGTGAAAGGGTGATATAATTGACGACCGAGTGGTAAATTGCATTTTTTTCGAAAGAAAGGACAAAGCTTTTTGCTAGTGCACTTCATGACCACAATGATGACTAGTTATAACTGCTTGGCTGTGGAATAAGCCTACTAGTTTATTAAGCCAGGCATTTTTTTATACTACAATTCACAACACACCTTACCTGTCATTGTTGATGGAGCCATCTTTGTCACCAGGGCAGTAACTCGGGTCACTATCAGAGGCCTCATGATGGCGTGTCCTTTTCATAAGAGTCGAGGGAGATTTTGGCAACAATGGTGTCACGAGGGTAATTGTCTCATGACGCACATTTATTCTGAGGTCTTCCCTGACGAGCTGTGAAAATAGCAAGTGAACAGTGAATGAAATTATTTTTGGATGTCACTAAACAATTGCAATCATATTTCTGGACATTTGCTCCTTCTGGTAGGTCCTGGCATCCGTTCATAACCAGGGGATGAGTCTGGCACCCAACTGCACTTTGTCTAACACAAAAACAGGGTCAACGATTGTGATCATCCCTCACTTATGCATATAGTTAGAGAAATAAGGTGATCTCGTTTGGAAGCTAATTCTATGCTTTACCAATGTAGACTGACTGGCTCCAAATTGGATTCAGGCCAGTGACGCCGTTACACTATGCAACCAACTGTGACATGTTTTGTTATGGCCCTGGGTTGGTTTGAGTTTGTTGCTGCTAGTTCGAACACTGTTGTAGTCACACGGGGCTGCAGCCTAGTGGTTAGAGCATTGGGCCAGTAACCGAAAGGTTGCTGGATCGAATCCCCGAGCTAACATGGTCAAAATCTGTAGTTCTGACTCTGAACAAGGCAGTTAACCCACTATTCCCCAGTAGGCTGTCATTGTAAATAAGAATTTGTTCTTACCTGACTTGCCTAGTTAAATAAAATAAACACACAAGTTAGCTAGTACCACCCTAGCTGCATCCAATATTTATTTGTGCCATAGACATGGGTTGCACATTGTAGGCTAATTTGACTGTAAAAGTAACTTATGGAATGACATTGCTCAAGTAGGCTAATATCTGTTGCCATTACTGTTAGCTAGCTAATATACGCTGGTCCCCTCAATCTTAGTTAGCTGGCTAAAGTTATAGCTACTGCTTCTTAAGTCAATCTGGCGACCATCACAATCATGACAAAAGGTTCTCCTACTAATTATTTGCCTACTTCTGAAAGGTTATCGTGTTTTCAAGCCAAATCCGAGTTGTATTGAGGTAGGCTAACATTAGCCTGCTAGCTGGGTAGCTGTGCTAGTGACCATTGGGGACTAACAAACTCCAACCACGTATTCCGTACGTTAGGGTCCTTCAGCAAGGCATGCAAACCATAGTTGGCTGTGCATCCTGCTGGAAGCATGCATTGCCGAGCCGGAGGCATGGTCATTCCATATAGGGCTTTTCAGTCCCAATGGCCATGATCCTTTTGAACCCGTTGGGGGAGAAGAATCAACGGAGCCCCATTTAATGAAGGGGGGCAAAGTGGGCGGAGGGGCGATTTGCACGTGTAGCTTAGCAAAAGGGGGCATGAATTATTGACATTGTAATCTAAACCCAACCTTCATTTACTTGTTGTGACGCATTCAGGTTTAAAACTCAGTTTTAGACGAGGCTGAATTTATGACGACAAATTCCTATTTACACTTTGTAGTCAATTTTGACACTAGAATATATGTTGCTGAATCATATTGATGCGACAGGCCTTTTTCAAAGAGATTAGATCAGGGGTGGGCAAACTTTTTGGCTCAATGGCCACATTGGGATTTTGAAATTCAACGGAGGGCCGTATTTTTTCGGGGACCAATTGTTTGTTAAAATCAATTTGTGGGGGCCTCCCGAGTGGTGCAGTGGTCTAAGGCACTGCATCGCAGTGCTTGAGGCTTCACTACAGACCTGGGTTCGATCCCAGTCTGTCACAGCTGGCCGTGACTGGGAGACCCATGACGCGGCGCACAATTTGGCCCAGCGTCGTCCGGGTTAGTAGAGGGTTTGGCTGGCCGAGATTACCTTGTTCCATCGCGCTCTAGCGACTCCTGTGGCGGGCCTGGCGCATGCATGCTGACACGGTCACCAGGTGTACGGTGTTTCCTCCGACACATTGGTGCGGCTGGCTTCCGGGTTAAGCATACATTGTGTCAAGAAGTAGTGCGGCTTGGCTGGGTCGTGTTTCGGAGGATGCACAGCTCTCGACCTTCGCCTCTCCCATACAGTCTGTACGGGAGTTGCAGCGATGGGACAAGACTATAACTACTAATTGGGGAGAAAAAAAATAAAAATGTCTTTAAATATTTATTTTAAATGTCTCACGGGCTGGATTGAAGTGCCCGGTGGATTAGTTTGTTTTTAGGGACAGCCGTTTTTTAAGTTGCTTTCACAAAGCTGCTTTCACATTATGTAACAACAATATTGTAACAAGTAATTAGTGTTACACACAGGTATATGCATAGAATTACATTACTTTAATTTGAAGGATCTGTGCGTATAAGAGCAACTCGATGTCAGGGGTTACCCACATAGTGACAATTATTACTGAAATACTGTGGCATGTGGAACTTTCCATTACATAAATAGGCAGCTGAGCCTTGGTAGAGGCTTTGAGCAGAGATTTGTGGAATTGCTATCAGCCCCCCTAGCTGATAACTCAAGGTGAAGACATTTTCTTTGATATGAGGATTGATTACAACCAGACACCACCTCCCACTGCCCCATGATCTATTATCTTCTCTACGTTTACCTCCCTCTCTCACTTTGTCCTAATAAATCAGACATTAGTGACATGGGGGTCCCCTGTTCATTATAACATCCTGTATAATTAGTTCTTGTGCAACAAGGAAACATATTTGAAATGTTATTTTTTCACATTCTAAACATGTTTTGTTGAGTACATTTGTCCAATCCTGCGTTCCTGCAGTGCAAACAAACAAAAAAAGATTTAGCTTTTCTCCCTGTGGTTAGAAGGTTTGGTTGGATCCATATTATTTACGTGATCATGTTCTAAAAAAGCAGAAGTTAGCGATTTATTTTGGTATTGTCGTCCCATTTCTTCCTGTCAGCCCAGCCCTTTTGACATAGCTGTCATTTTTTTCCGAAAACAGTTAGGAGAGGGAAGTGACTGTCACTTTTCATTTAGTGTGAGCTACAACTACAATATCTTGGATGTCTGTTGTTGGCTCAGTCAAGAGGTTCTCTTAGCTTTAATTTTAGCCTAACAACACTTGTCTGTAGCATGTTTCCTATTTCCAGATATTTGTAATCCATGGGAAATGGTTAAGTACTTATATGACAGTTGGCCAAGTTAAGGTCAAAGACATTCCTGACAGAACAGTGGACGTCTCCTCCTTTCCAGAGAACCTCTGACAATGCACATTGTTTCCAGTGGACGCTAATGTGCGTCACACAAGATGTCACTTGGAGTATGCCCCCCCCCCAAACTCAGTTATTTTACTTTGCGGAATTTATAGCGCTTAAGAAGGCACAATGGTTGCATACTAGGCCTACATCATGTTTTTGTTTTTGCAGTTGAATCCTTCCTGCCCAAGTGCCCAGACAAAAATAATAGACTTCACCGGTGTTGGCCTGAATCTGCCAACAAGCCAGATTTACGGCTATCACTAATGCTATCTCTGTTACCATCACACGTGATCTGAATGGCTGAATCCCTGCCCTTCCAAAGCAAAAACATACCAGCTTAGAAATGGGAAAGGATGGGATAAAAAAAAGAGGAAGAAAATGTTTTGACAACATGAGTTTAGCAGGGTGTTTTTCTGGAGCTGCTCTTCAACTCATGTCTGTAACATGTATTGTGTTTTCTCTTCTCCTGTAGGTTAATCTGTTCCCAGATCCCTAACCAGGTCCTCCGGGGTATTAGTATAATTGACACACCAGGAATCCTGTCTGGAGAGAAGCAACGCATTAGCCGAGGTCAGTAGCTAGCTATCGAGCTGAGATTGATGCAGGAGGAAGGCCTGTATCAATCAAACTACCCAACTTGGAGAGCTATGGTAGTACATTGCTTTAAGAAATAATAGTTATTTTGTTTATGATGAATCAATTTAACAAGTCTATGCTTGTTTGTATACATTTCACAGGTGCAGATATTTCACATACTGGCTTTTTATTCTGAAGTGCACTAATTTGATAAAACTAATGGTAAATGGGTAGCTATCAAGTGTGATTTTAAAGTGTCAAAGCATGGGTTGTAGAGCTGTGTTAAGTGTGTTGTGTAGTTCTTGTCAACGGATAGGTCACTATGCCAGCTGTTTGTCCTAATTGTACCAATATTACATCTGATAATATCACAACATGATGCAATGCCTCCAGTGCTGTAGTTATGTTTTCTCCATAATTAGAATCCAACATTGGCTTTCCAAGCCTCCACTGGAGACCCTGAGATATGAAGTCATACTGAAGTAGGTCTTACGACCCTGCTACACTGCAACCATTGGGCAACTGGCGTTGCAGTCAGACATCAGCCGTTGAGGGAATGCTTCCTTTAAAAATCTATGAAAGCTGCTCTACTGCCCATGTTGCGCTCATGTTGTGTCGCGTCCAATGACAGCATCCAAGCTCAAGAATCGCAGAGGTTCAATTCTTGATTCCTGCATTCATTCTATCTTGTGAATTGAAATTGTGAGAAAAAAAACTTGATTTTGGCTGCTTATTTTATTTGGATATCCATTAGCTGTTGCGAAAGCAGCAGCTACTCTTCCTGGGGTCCACACGAAACAGGAAACATGACAATACAGAATATTAATAGACAAGAACAGGTCAAGGACAGAAGTACATACTATAAATGTAAAAATGACACACAGCCTACATTTTATTACAGACACACAAAATATCTAGGTCAGGTAGGGGAGAGCTGTTGTGCTGTGAGGTGTTGCTTTTAGGGCTGTCCCCGACTAAAATAAATCTTGGTCGACTTAGATCTGTCCTGTTTCAACCAATTGATTGGTGGAAATGTTTTTACTTATTTTTCCATATATAGACAAAATAAAATCAACTGCATATCCACTGAGCTTGTCTGATGCTTTAAGCACACTGTTTTAAATAATTAAGACACGTAAATTACTCAAAAAAGAGCCCGATGGTCACACTGTGTTAAAAGAAATGACAGCGAGTGCCTGTGTGACTGGCGCAAGTTGTTGCTCTCCTCCCTGCTGCGGTGAAGAGGCACCACAGCAAGTTTTTATCACACTGTCCGTGCTGAAGCTGTAACATAATTACAGCCATTTTAGTTTCTTTCTTGTTTGTAACTGAAAAGTTCTGTTACTGAAATCACTTTGTTTAAGAAAGACATTCCCTATTCCCTCAACCCTTGCTCTCTTTACGTGAAACATGTAAGCATCGCATGCATGTGACCAATAGGTCCTGCCCTATAGCCTATAATAATCACATCAATTAATTGGTTAAAACAAAATGGATGTGGAGGACGTGTGAAATAAACTCGAAACGAGCAAGTGTTTACTGGTTGCTCAGGAGGGAAAAGGGAAGTCAGATCTGTGGGAGACATTTGACTTAGTTGTGGAAACTACTGGAGGGTATAGGAGCAACCGTTGCGTGAGTATTATGTGTGCCAAACCGTTGCTGTTAGATTACAATGTTATATTTCTTTCTGACCATTTGGAACAATGTAAACAACGCTAAGTGAATCAGAGAGTCTGTTCTAACAATTATTTATATATACACTACCGTTCAAAAGTTTGAGGTCACTTAGAGTCCTTGTTTTTGAAAGAAAAGCACTTTTTTTGTCAATTTTTTAAAATATCATCAAATTGATCATAAATACTGTGTAGACAATGTTAATGTTGTAAATGACTATTGTAGCTGGAAACAGCTGATAAAAAAAAAAATATATGGAATATCTACATAGGCGTACAGAGGCCCATTATCAGCAACCATCACTCCTGTGTTCCAATGGCACGTTGTGTTAGCCTTTTAAAAATGATAAGCTTGGATTAGCTAAGTGATCATTAGAAAACCCCTTTTGCTATTATGTTAGCACAGCTGAAAACTGTTGTTCTGATTTTAAAGAAGCAATAAAACTGGCCTTCTTTAGACTAGTTGAGTATCTGGAGCATCAGCATTTGTGGGTTCGATTACAGGCTCAAAATGGCCAGAAACAAAGAACTTTCTTCTTAAACTTGTCAGTCTATTCTTGTTCTGACAAATGACGGCTATTCCATGCGAGAAATTGCCAAGAAACTGAAGATCTCGTACAACGCTGTGTACTACTCCCTTCACAGAACAGAGCAAACTGTCTCTAACCAGAATAGTGTGGGAGGCCCCGGTGCATAATATAACTCTTCAGATATTTTAATATCTGATCAATTAGTCTTCTATTAATGAATTACTATTATTACCTTCATCAGTCTCATCTGAATGTCGTAAATTGTTGGTTATCTGTACAAACCCAGCCTCTACTATGAATCATCCATACACCAATTAGCTGAATTATTTATTTACTAACTAACTAAACAATCACAGAAATGCATAAACAAACCGTAGATATTGGTTACTAACAATGATAGGAAAGAGTCCCGAGTGGGCTATGCGGATATGACGGCTTGGTGGGGAAAGGAGTGGGACTGAGAGAGAGCGAGGAAAGACAAATGGATTCAATACACACAGTCAATAATTATATACATTGAAATGCTAATCCTTCGCACATGAATGGCCGCTCATTCGGGAATAATTGCATATATTATTATATGTATATATTTACGGCCGAATATCATTGTTGTCTTCTCTGTTGGAATCCGGTCCATCTGCTGGAACGTTCATCAGAGTCTCTCTGGTTGCGTTTCCCCGAAGATCAAAGTATTTCGTGGTTAGAATGGATACTTCAGAGTACCATTCAGAAATGTTCTCATAGAAAAGATTAGAGGTCGACCGATTAGGATTTTTCAATACCGATTTATTAGAAGACCAAGAAAAGCCGATACCGATTTAATTGGACGATTTTTGTGTGTGTGTGTAATAAAGACAATTACAACAATACTGAATGAACACTTATTTTAAATTAATATAATACATAAATAAAAACCAGTTTAGTCTCAAATAAATAATGAAACATGTAAAATTTGGTTTAAATAATGCAAAAACAGTGTTGGAGAAGGAAGTAAAAGTGATATGTCCCATGTAAAAAAGCTAATGTTTCAGTTCCTTTCTCAGAACATGAGAACATATGAAAGCTGGTGGTTCCTTTTTAACATGAGTCTTCAATATTCCCAGGTAAGAAGTTTTAGGTTGAGGTTATTATAGGAATTATAGGACTATTTCTCTTTATACTATACTATTTGTATTTCATATACCTTTGACTATTGGATGTTTTTATAGGCACTATAGTATTGCCAGCCTAATCTCGGGAGTTGATAGGCTTGATGTTATAAACAGCGCTGTGCTTCAAGCATTGCGTAGAGCTGCTGGCAAACGCAAGAAAGTTCTGTTGGAATGAATGCTTATGAGCCTGCTGCTGCCTACCACCGCTCAGTCAGACTGCTCAGACTGCTCAAATATCAAATCATAGACTTAATTATAATATAATAAGCACACAGAAATACGAGCCTTAGGTCATTAATATGGTCGAATCCGGAAACTTTCAGTGAGATACGGAACCGTTCTGTATTTTATCGAACAGGTGCCATCCATAAGTCTAAATATTGCAGTTACATTGCACAACCTTCAATGTTCTGTCATAATTATGTAATATTCTGGCAAATTAATTATGGTCTTTGTTAGGAAGAAATGGGCTTCACACAGTTCGCAACGAACCAGGCGGCCCAAACTGCTGCATATACCCTGACTCTGCTTGCACAGAACGCAAGAGAAGTGACACAATTTCCCTAGGTAATATTGGCTGCTAACAAGAATTTATTTGAACTAAATATGCAGGTTTAAAATAATATACTTGTGTATTGATTTTAAGAAAGGCATTGATGTTTATGGTTAGGTATATTGGTGCAACGACAGTGCTTTTTTCGCAAATGCGCTTGTTAAATCATCACCCGTTTGGCGAAGTAGGCTGTGATTCGATGATAATCAATGCGGTGCCTGTTAATTTTCTTTGCAATGCAGGACAAGGTAGTTAAACTAGTAATATCATCAACCATGTGTAGTTAACTAGTGATTATGTTAAGACTGATTGATTGTTTTTTATTAGATAAGTTTAATGCTAGCTAGCAGCTTACCTTGGCTCCTTGCTGCACTCGCGTAACAGGTGGTCAGCCTGTCACGCAGTCTCCTCGTGGAGTGCAATGTAATCAGCCATAATCGGCGTCCAAAAATGGCAATTGCCGATTGTTATGAAAACTTGAAGTCAGCCCTAATTAATCGGTCAGCCTCTAGAATAGATGTTTTGGCAGTTGTCTGTATTCTCGTCCTCGCTTTACGTCATTTCTAGCTGCAGACTAGTGTAATTTATGTCTATGGTTTGCTCTTATTCTGTAGGGATTGATAGTCTGAGTTGAACCATTTCCAGCTGTGTAGCCAATGCTCCACGAGGTATAGTCCTGTCCTTTGGTAGAGTTGTAGTTTAAACCACTTCACACACCAGCGTCACCCGGCATGTTTTGGTCTCAGAAATTCAACCATTTGCAACCACAGCTCACGCTGGGGTTTGCTTAGTCCTAACTATTCATGACCACAGCTCACACTGAGTTGGGTCACGAGTGGGTTTTATATGTAACAGTAGAAAAGGGCGGTCCACGACGCCTAATCTGGGTCTGGGCTCACGGGGGTGTGGCCACTGACTAGTTAATCTTTATGAAAATCCATACTCTTATTTAGAAGGTTAATATCACATTACATCTTTTCACAAATAGTTTAATGTTTAGTCACATACTTTTCACAATATTTAGATGTAAACTTGACAGCTGGGAAATGTACACTTTAAGAGATACCAATATGTGTGTTTCCTGTACCTCATGAGATCACCAAATGAAACACACTCAACATGACTGTCCCTTAAGTGTCAACGGATCATTCTCAAAAGCAGAAACATTGTTTAATTCTCCCATTTTGGGGATTTAGGTGTCTTCAAGTGAAGTCCATTGTTCTCTCTCTGTGCTCTCTCTTTCTGCATGACCAGGGGGAAAGAGTCTCCGCCAGGAATTTATAACCTGAGATAACAGAACCTGGGTGTAGGAGAAAGGGGGTGGGGGGGGGGGTAGCCACGATCTACACCCAGAAAGGGCCACGTCATGACAAGATATACAGTGCATTCGGAAGGAATACAGACCCCTTGACTTTTTCCACATTTTGTTAAGTTACAGCCTTATCTAAAATTGATTAAATTGATTTTCACTTTGGTATTGTGTGTAGATTGATAAGAAAAACCTTTTTTTGTCCATTTTAGAATAAGGCTATAATGCAACAAAATGTTGAAAAGGGGAAGGAGTCTGAATACTTTCCGAATGGATTGTATATGGATGATTTACAAAGCCAGGCACATTTAACAGTTAGGCTATTGATTATAGACCTACAGTTGAAGTCGGAAGTTTACGTACACTTAGGTTGGAGTCATTAAAACTCGTTTTTCAACCACTCCACACATTTTTTGTTAACAAACTATAGTTTTGGCAAGTCGGTTAAGACATCTACTTTGTGCATGACAAGTCATTTTTCCAACAATTATTTACAGACAGATTATTTCACTTATAATTCACTGTATCACAATTCCTGTGGGTCAGAAGTTTACATACACTAAGTTGACTCTGCCTTTAACCAGCTTGGAAAGTTCCAGAAAATGATGTCATGGCTTTAGAAGCTTCCGATAGGCTAATTGACATAATTTGAGTCAATTGGAGGTGTACCTGTGGATGTATTTCAAGGCCTACCTTCAAACTCAGTGCCTCTTTGCTTGACATCATGGGAAAATGAAAAGAATCAGCCAAGACCTCAGGGAAAAAATTGTAGACCTCCACAAGTCTGGTTCATCCTTGGTAGCAATTTCAAAACGCCTGAAGGTACCACGTTCATCTGTACAAACAATAGTACGCAAGTATAAACACCATGGGACCATGCAGCCGTCATACCGCGCAGGAAGGAGACGCGTTCTGTCTCCTAGAGATGAATGTACTTTGGTGCGAAAAGTGCAAATGAATCCCAGAACAACAGCAAAGGACCTTGTGAAGATGCTGGAGGAAACAGGTACAAAAGTATCTATACCACAGTAAAACAAGTCCTATATCGACATAACCTGAAAGGCCGCTCAGCAAGGAAGAAGCCACTGCTCCAAAACCGCCATAAAAAAGCCAGACTACGGTTGCAACTGCACATGGGACAAACATCGTACTTTTTGGAGGATGTCCTCTGGTCTGAAAAATAGAACAGTTTGGCCATAATGACCATCGTTATGTTTGGCGAAAAAGGGGGAGCTTGCAAGCAGCATCATGTTGTGGGGTGCTTTGCTGCAGAGGGCCTGGTGCACTCACAAAATAGATGGCATCATGAGGAGGAAAATTATGGGGATATATTGAAGCAACATCTCAAGACATCAGTCAGGAAGTTAAAGCTTGATCGCAAATGGACAATATCCAAGCATACTTCCAAAATTGTGGCAAAATGCGCTTAAGGACAACCAAAGTCAAGGTATTGAGAGCCATCACAAAGCGCCTGACCTTTCAATCCTGTAGAAAGTTTGTGGGCAGAACTAAATGCGTGTGTGAGGCAAGATGCCTACAAACCTACCAAGTTACACCAGCTCTGTCAGGAGGAATGGGCCAAAAGTCACCCAACTTATTGTGGGAAGCTTGTGGAAGGCTACCCAAACGTTTGACCCAAGTTAAACAATTTAAGGCAATGCTACAAAATACTAATTGAGTGTATGTAAACTTCTGGGAATGTGATGAAAGAATAAAAGCTGAAATAAATAATTCTCTCTACTATTATTCTGACATTTCACATTCTTAAAATAAAGTGGTGATCCTAACTGACCTAAACAGGGAATTTCTACTAGGATTAAATGTCAGGAATTGTGAAAAACTGAGTTTAAATGTATTTGGCTAAGGGTATGTTATCTTCTGACTTCAACTGTACGTAGTGCACGTACTTTTGACCAGGGCCCATAGAACTCTGGTCAAAAAGTAGTGCACTATGTAGCGAATAGCGAATTCCCCCCTCTGATAACCAGGTGGTGAATCGCATCTCTGCATGTCTGGCAA
Source organism: Salvelinus sp. IW2-2015 (assembly GCF_002910315.2). Taxonomy (NCBI): domain Eukaryota; kingdom Metazoa; phylum Chordata; class Actinopteri; order Salmoniformes; family Salmonidae; genus Salvelinus; species Salvelinus sp. IW2-2015. The sequence continues at coordinate 8,951,033 of NC_036849.1, read as the reverse complement.
ATATCAGTGTGGATGACGGATCACCACCTCAAGCTGAACCTCGGCAAGACGGAGCTGCTCTTACTCCCGGAGGACTGCCCGTTCCATATCTCGCCATCACGGTTGACAACTCCATTGTGTCCTCCCCCAGAGTGCTAAAACCTTGGCGTGATCCTGGACAACACCCTGTCGTTCTCAACTAACATCAAGGCGGTGACCCGTTCCTGTAGGTTCATGCTCTACAACATTCGCAGAGTACGACCCTGCCTCACGCAGGAAGCGGCGCAGGTCCTAATCCAGGCACTTGTCATCTCCCGTCTGGATTACTGCAACTCGTGTTGGCTTGGCTCCCTGCCTGTGCCATTAAACCCCTACAACTCATCCAGAACGCCGCAGCCCGTTCTGGTGTTCAACTTTCCCAAGTTCTCTCACGTCACCCCCGCTCCTCCGCTCTCTCCACTGGCTTCCAGTTGAAGCTCGCATCCGCTACAAGACCATGGTGCTTGCCTACGGAGCGTTGAGGGAACGGCACCTCCGTACCTTCAGGCTCTGATCAGGCCCTACACCCAAACAAGGGCACTGCGTTCATCCACCTCTGGCCTGCTCGCCTCCCTACCTCTGAGGAAGTACAGTTCCCGCTCAGCCCAGTCAAAACTGTTCGCTGCTCTGGCACCCCAATGGTGGAACAAACTCCCTCACGACGCCAGGTCAGCGGAGTCAATCACCACCTTCCGGAGACACCTGAAAACCCCACCTCTTTAAGAATACCTAGGATAGGATAAAGTAATCCTTCTAACCCCCCCCTTAAAAAGTGAGATGCACTATTGTAAAGTGGTTGTTCCACTGGATATCATAAGGTGAATGCACCAATTTGTAAGTCGCTCTGGATAAGAGCGTCTGCTAAATGACTTAAATGTAAATGTAAATGTAAATGAATAGGGTGCCATTTGGGACACATACCATGGAGATATGGGCCTTCTTCTACATCTGTTGTTGGTTGCTCTCTGTGTACAGCTGAGGTTGCATTCCTCAAGCTCTAGCCATTTAAACATTCTTTCAATGACTCATCATAGCATCACGACATCGGTAGTTTTCATGTTGAATTATATTGTACATTTTTAAAGGCCCATCACTCAAAATCACAGAGTGGGCGTTTTTGAATATGACAAAAACATCATGGCCAAATTAAGTCATTCATGATTACTGGACTTGGTGAACTCGGAGTAGTTATCAGAATAAGAAGTGGTATTGATATATTTCCACGTTCCAATTGATTGAAATGAGTCATACAGATGAAGTTTGTTTCATGAGTGTCTGTCTATACCGATGTCCTCTGAGTACTCTCTCACGTCATTACAGCGTTGACAGTTCCCACACTATCCTCTCTCAGAACTCCTCCTAAATGGCTTGGCCCTTTTTAGGCTGCTCTCATTTTTTTATAGCCTTGTAATCCCTGCCATTTGTTTGTGTTAGCAACACAACATTAAAGGGAAATCGATTGCTGCTCGAAGGCAACTTTACATTTTCCTTTTGAAATTGAAGCACAATTATTTCAGAGGATTATTGCTCATTCAAGAAAAGCACAATATGCCTCGTCTTCCAGGCAATCATTTGATTGTAATGTCCTTTGCACATGCATGTATGCACACTTTTACTGGCGACCGTCTACAGTACTTGTCAATGGGCCAGCACATGATACGCTTCCTGAAATCTGTCAGACGATCTAGGTGTCTGTCTTCGTGGATCCATTTTCATTACAACCTGACATGGTTTATTTAGAAAAGGAGTGCCACAGCTGCCACATGCACATTTTGTTTTACCTGTACCTGTAGGCTAGTGTTTGAACCTCCAATAGTGTTTATTTTGTCTACAGAAACAAAGGATATATCTGTCATTCATATGTCAACCCTCATTCTATTTCAGGAGGCCCAGAGTGTAGTCACTGGTTGGCTGTTGTATAAATATTAGTGGTGACTTTAAAGAGATGGTGCGCTCTTTTTCTACTTACCCAGTCAGATTAGCTCGTGGATACTATTTGTATGGCTCAGTGTCCAGTTTGAAGGTAGTTTCACGAGAAAATGCTAACTAGCATTTAGCCCAATGACTGGAAGTCTACCGGAACAGCTAGCATAGCTGCAGAGACATAAAAATGGTAATTATGAGTTTATCTGACTCATAGAAGTAGAAAAAGAGCTTAATTGCCAAAATCTCGCACTATCCCTTTTAAGATGGTGCTTTCACCCTTGGGCCACTGTAGAGATCTTAGTTAGAGGATGTATAAAAATCTGACTTTTTGTTGGATTTGTGTCTGATTATTTGTTTGTGTTCCATCTATCTTTTGAAGTGCAGGAAATCGTCACATTGCAATAGATTGTAAATCAGGTGTTCTGCAGACAAAAGACTGTAAACAATAGCAGTACAGCTATATCAGTTATAATTGATGTTTATCGAAGAGTGATACCTCTTCAATGTTGGCTGAGCGTCATGATTGTATTTTTTTATTTTTCTCACTCAACAGGCTATGATTTCTCAGAGGTGCTGCGATGGTTCGGGGAGCGGGTGGACCGCATCATCCTCCTCTTTGACGCCCACAAACTAGACATATCAGACGAGTTCTCTGAGGCCATCAAGGCCTTCCGTGGCCAGGACGACAAGATCCGCGTGGTGTTGAACAAGGCTGACCAGGTGGACAGCCAGCAGCTGATGAGGGTCTACGGAGCTCTGATGTGGTCCTTGGGGAAGGTGATCAACACACCCGAGGTGGTGAGGGTCTACCTGGGCTCGTTCTGGGCCAAACCCCTGCGGAACACGGAAAACCGTAGGCTCTTTGAGGCAGAGACGCAAGACCTCTTCAAGGACATTCAGGGCCTGCCTCGGAATGCTGCCTTACGCAAACTCAATGACCTCATCAAACGGGCTCGACTTGCTAAGGTAATAAGCTGCTACGGTAACTCTACCGTTACTGTTCTTCCCACTCTGCCCTGCCAAATCCTGTGCTTTCTGCCCTGCCCAATCAGCTGCTTCTGCAAAAGCTAACGGGGATCTAAATAAACAAACAAACAGGAATCCTGCAGCTCTCTGTATTTCTTCCTTCTATGCTGAGAGTGTGAGACCATGTGATGTAGTAAAGCACTCTGTACCCCCAGGTTGGCCCTGTCGGTTTCGTTTGCCCCTTTCCCTGGTCAGTGGGGAATGTATGACGTCCGAACCAAAAACTAAGACCCTGCTTACCCACCCTCTCAAACTCTCCCACCCTGTCCCTGCCAGTCTGTCTGCCATGTTTACGCCAACCTTGTCTGTCTTTGTCTGTCTGTTTGTCCATCCCACAATGCCTGCCTGCTTCCAAGAGGAATAAACATCATATGGAAACTAAAGGCATAACCTTACCTTGTCCCCTGGAGCGAACTTCCTTCCCTTTATTGAGGACATGTTAGTGTAAACACTGGTGTGAATGTTCCCCTGGCAAGGACATCTTAAAAGGTGGAGTCGCACTTGCGAACACAAGGAACACATTGATAACCCTGCTGGTCCAACAATGCTTGGAGAGGTTGAAGGACCCTGCTGAATGAATGCAATCAGCTTCTTTCCGATGTGTTCTATTTTTAACCCACCTTATCATTTCCCCTCATACAATTTCAGTTCACACATACTGGGCAAGTCTCGTTATAAAATCAGATGAAAATATCAAGCATGGAGAAGGAAGGGAACCACACAGATGTAGACCAAGTTTACTCGACAGCAGCATGGCCCCATACCTACAGTGTAATAGGACCTTATTTGAATATGTGGAAAGCTGAAATCTGCAAATGAATTCAAAAGACAAGTGGTTCATGCTAAAACATACTAATAAGTTACCTCGCTCTCGCTCTCATAGGTGCATGCTTACATCATCAGCTACCTGAAGAAAGAGATGCCGTCGTTGTTTGGGAAGGAGAAGAAGAAGGAGGAACTGATCATGCGACTTCCTGAGATCTACACCATACTGCAGAGAGAGCACCACATATCCGCTGGAGACTTCCCCAACGTCGTCAAGATGCAGGTCAGCTGGGTTACCATGACTCCAGAGAATGAACGTGGCTGTATCCCAAATGGCACCTTATTTCCTATATAGTGCACTACTTTTGACCAGCGCTATCTGTGCCCTAGTCAAAAGTAGTGCACTATAAAGGGAATAGCGTGCCATTTGGGACGCATTGTAGGTTATCATCTAGGTGCAATTCAATGGCTCATCTGAAAATGCAGAGTATTGTCAAATATTTAACTTTAATCTGTTTAGGTATCTTGAACACCTCAAGGGAGTTGTGAGACAGTACGTGTAGATTCAAGTAAAAGGGCAGATCATCAACAATGAATCAGAACGTCATCATTGCCGGACGTTTCCATCCAGTTGAAAGCGAGAGACGGCCACACCCCTGGCACCTCCCCAGCTCTGTGTGAACGCAGCTGTTTTCTGTCAGCTACACAGAAGAGCGAGAGCTAGGCCTTGGAGGTAGACTGAGCCTGGCTTTGGATTTGGAAGGGAGTAGCTCAACTCGTTGAACCTAGAGAATCATCACAACACTTGGACGTGAGAGCATTGCAGCTGGTTATGAGACATTGTCTACAGAGAATGCTCCACATTGAGCATGTTCTAGTATGTATGGATCCCCGAGGAGCAGTGTTATGCCCGGTCCTGTTATTGTGTGTTGAGGAGAGGGACCACCCGTCATAGTCTCAAATTCCTCTGCATTTTAGTCATGGGAGTTTTACTTAACAAAATGTTCTACACAGCACCTCAGAGACCTGTCAATCAGAAACAGTCAAACAATGAAATGTAACCGTAACATACCCTTTGGTCATCCCACCGTAATCTTAACCCTGTTATGATTATAGGGTCCATTAGACACAGGCAGCCAAATTACCCATCATTTTCCACTAATTGGTCTTTTGACCGATCAGATCTTTTGCCCAAGTCTCTCTGGGTCAATATATCTATTGCCAAGAGTCTTTGTATGGTTTAAGATCCTACCTGCACCCTACTTATTGGTTGTATGTAGGAAGCCTGTAATGTGTGATTTTGTGCCGCAACAAATTACATTGATCTTTGAACGTTCTTTGTGTCTTTTGTTTATACAGGAGCAGCTCCAGCACTATGACTTCAGCAAGTTCCCCTCCCTGAAGATGAAGCTGGTCGAGTCTGTGGACAAGATGCTGGCCAACAAGATCTCCGGCCTGATGACCATGATCCGCGACGAGGAGAGCAAGGCGCCACCAGCCATGGTGAGCGGCGGGGCCTTTGAGGGCTCCCAGGATGGGCCCTTTGGCCAGGGCTACGGAGAGGGCATCAGCGCCGGGTCTGACTGTGACGACTGGATCGTGAGCCATGACAAGCACAAGTACGACGAGATCTTCTACTCCTTGAATCCCATCAACGGGAAAATTAGTGGAGTCAACGCCAAGAAGGAGATGATGAGCTCCCGTCTGCCCAACACAGTCCTGGGGAAGATCTGGAAGCTGGCGGACTGTGATAAAGACGGCATGTTGGATGACGAGGAGTTTGCCCTGGCACAGCACCTGATCAAGGTGAAGCTGGAGGGGTACGAGCTGCCCACCGAACTACCTCAGCACCTGGTGCCTCCCGCTCACAGGAAGAACGAGGTCGCTGACAACCTCTACAACCACGACGCGGACTAAGGACGAGCCAAAGAAATACCAGTGGAGGACACTCCAACTCTGTTGTGTCCCAATGCCCAAACTCATGCATTATGTAGTATGATGTGATGTTTTGGCCACGCATACTAAGTAGTGTGAATATTGGGAAATAGGCAGTGATCCAGTCTTAACAGGAAATAAAGCGGGGGAAAATATGACTCAAAAACAAGCAGTGACCTTACTAAAGTTAGAATTAATAACTTATTTGTCCCAAAGCTTTTATTTTCATCAATGAAGGATTTATTTAAAAGATTGACACTGCACTTTAGTTAACATTAGTGAAGGTTAGTTATATAAGTATCCAGGAACGGTGCTTACCATACAGTGCCTACAGTACCATTCTGCCACACAATTTCACCATTGTCTTAAATATGTTTAGTCTGTAGTCAAAATATAGAGGAAGAAAATATGCGGAATTTAATTATTGAACAAATACATCCTGGGAAGCTGTCTGGGTCAGATACAGAGGAAGTTTTCACATGGAGAGGTTGGTGTGATAGACTTGACAAAGGTTAGAGTGCATCTCCTCTTCTTTTAAGTGGCTTGGCCATTTTACCTACCGGAAAGAGATATCTATTTTCAGAGAGCACAGTCTGGTTTTGAAAAATCAAGCATTGAGGTAATGGCGGTCTTTTTGCAACAAAAGAAACAGTTTGGGTGACAAAATCCATTTTGTCCCATGTTTGTGTGCTTATGACAGGAGTGGATTCCTTGAGGACACATCCTTGATACTCATAACAAGCTTATGATTGTGCCTTTTGTATAAGTTCTTGTCTGTATAGTTAAGTTAAAAATGGTGCACTGTCTTCTTACTTGGCCAGCTTGTAGACTGCATATAGAGAAACTCAAACATTTTAAATGTAATAAAAAGTTAAAATGTGTTTTTGTAACATTGTTATTTAAATAGTTTAAGTGATATGCATGTTCATCTCTTCAGCCTTAAAGCGATAATCTGACATTTAGGCAATTTAAGCCCTTTTTTTCTACTTACCCAGAGTCAGATGAACTTATGGATACAATTTGAATGTCTCTGTGTGCAGTTTGAAGGAAGTTGAAGGTAGTTTCTGGAGCCCTTGTTAACTAGTGTTAGTGCTATGACTGGAAGTCTACAGAAACAGCTTGCCTGCTACCTTCAACTTCCTTCTCTCTGGAAGTAGAAAAAAATTTGCGCTGTCCCTTTAAAACTTCTATGCAAATCCTGTTTTATTTCACTTTATCCAGGTATTTATGATCGGAGAAATTTCTGTATTATTCAGCTACTAACCTATGTGTTCATTGTACACCACCCAAAACAGACCTGTCCTGAGGCAGGATTAATGTTTTCAGAACATAGTTTGCAGGGCGGGGCCAAATAGTAAACCTAAGATCTCATGCATACAACACTGTCTGTCGCTCTTGGGAGATGTGCTTGAGTGTAAATTCCTGCCTGTCAACATTGAGTCTACAGTGAAAAAAAACTAACAATTAATATTGTATAATTTCCTCTCTTGGGAGGTGGAGGCTCTTTTTGCTTGTGTTGTAAAAATGTGTTGCGCATTCTAGTGATTTACTCATTCTAATGATTTATTGTTGGCTCACTAAAAATGTCCAAATTAGCTGGAAAGGGAGGTGAGTTATGAATATACAGGAAACTATATCATATGGGTTTCTGTCAAGCCACACATGATGCACTGAAACCCATCTGAAACATTTTGATTTCTCCTTTGTCAAGATAATCCATCCACCTAACAGGTGTGGCATATTAAGAAGCTGATTAAACAGCATGATCATAACACAGGTGCACCTTGTGCTGGGGACAATAAAAGGCCACTTTAAAATGTGGAGCTTTGTCACTCAAAACTATGCCACAGATGTCCCAAGTTTTGAGAGAGCACGCAATTGGCATGCTGACTGCAGGAATGTCCACCAGAACTGTTACCAGAGAATGGAATGTTAATTTCTTTACCATAAGCCGCCTCCAATTTTGTTTCCGGGAATTTGGCAGTACGTCCAACCGACCTCACAACGACAGACCACGTGTATGGCGTCGTGTTGGCGAGCGGGTTGCTGATGTCAACGTTGTGAACAAAGTGGGGTTATGGTATGGGCAGGCATAAGCTATGGACAACTAACACATTTAATTTTTTAAATGCCCATTGTCGTGCCATTTATCTGCCTCCATCAACTCATGTTTCAGCATGATAATGCACGGCCCCTTGTCGCAAGGATCTGTACACAATTCCTGGAAGCTGAAGTGTCCCAGTTCTTCCCTGGCCTGCATTCTCACCAGACACTTCACCCGTTGAGCATGTTAGGGATGCTCCGGATCAACGTGTACGACTGCAGTGTTCCAGTTTCCGCCAATACACAGCAACTTCGCACAGCCATTTGAAAAGGAGTGGGACCACATTCCACAGGCCACAATCGTCAGCCTGAAACTCTTTGCAAAGGAGATATCGCGCTGCATGAGGCAAATGGTGGCCATACAATATTCTGACTGGTTTTCTGATCCACACCCCTTACTTTTTTTTAAGGTAATCCCAGTCATGTGAAATCCATAGATTAAGGCCGAATGAATTTATTTCAATTGACTGATTTCCTTATAGGAACTGTAACTCAGTAAAATCATTCAATGTTTTGCATGTTACATTTATATTTTTGTTCAGTGTACAGTCGTGGCCAAAAGTTTTAAGAATGACACAAATATTAATTTTCACAAAGTTTGCTGCTTCAGTATCTTTAGATATTTTAGTCAGATGTTACTATGGAATACTGAATTATAATTACAAGCATTTCATAAGTGTCAAAGGCTTTTATTGACAATTACATGAAGTTGATGCAAAAAGTCAATATTTGCAGTGTTGACCCTTCTTTTTCAAGACCTCTGCAATCCGCCCTGGCATGCTATCAATTAACTTCTGGGCCACATCCTGACTGATGGCAGCCCATTCTTGCATAATCAATGCTTGGAGTTTGTCAGGATTTGTGGGTTTTTGTTTGTCCACCCGCCTCTTGAGGATTGACCACAAGTTCTCAATGGGATTAAGGTCTGGGGAGTTTCCTGGCCATGGACCCAAAATATCTATGTTTTGTTCCCCGAGCCGCTTAGTTATCACTTCTGCCTTATGGCAAGGTGCTCCATCATGCTGGAAAAGGCATTGTTTGTCACCAAACTGTTCCTGGATGGTTGGGAGAAGCTGCACTCGGAGGATGTGTTGGTACCATTCTTTATTCATGGCTGTGTTCTTAGGCAAAATTGTGAGTGAGCCCACTCCCTTAGCTGAGAAACAGCCCCACACATGAATGGTCTCAGGATGCTTTACTGTTGGCATGACACAGGACTGATGGTAGCGCTCACCTTGTCTTCTCCGGACAAGCTTTTTTGCGGATGCCCCAAACAATCGGAAAGGGGATTCATCAGAGAAAATTACTTTACCCCAGTCCTCAGCAGTCCAATCCCTGTACCTTTTGCAGAATATCAGTCTGTCCCTGATGTTTTTCCTGGAGAGAAGTGGCTTCTTTGATGCCCTTCTTGACACCAGGCCATCCTCCAAAAGTCTTTGCCTCACTGTGCGTGCTCACTGTGCGTGCAGATGCACTCACACCTGCCTGCTGCCATTCCTGAGCAAGCTCTGTACTGGTGGTGCCCCGATCCAGCAGCTGAATCAACTTTAGGAGACGGTCCTGGCGCTTGCTGGACTTTCTTGGGCCCCCTGAAGCCTTCTTCACAACAATTGAACCACTCTCCTTGAAGTTCTTGATGATCCAATAAATGGTTGATTTAGGTGCAATCTTACTGGCAGCAATATCCTTGCCTGTGAAGCCCTTTTTGTGCAAAGCAATGATGACGGCATATGTTTCCTTGCAGGTAACCATGGCTGACAGAGGAAGAACAATGATTCCAAGCACCACCCTCCTTTTGAAGCCTCCAGTCTGTTATTCAAACTCAATCAGCATGACAGAGTGATCTCCAGCCTTGTCCTCGTCAACACTCACACCTGTGTTAACGAGAGAATCACTGACATGATGTCAGCAGGTCCTTTTGTGGCAGGGCTGAAATGCAGTGGAAATGTTTTTGGGGGATTCAGTTCATTTGCATGGCAAAGAGATCACTCTTCATAACATTCTATATAGGAATGCAAATTGCATTCATACAAACTGGGGCAGCAGACTTTGTGAAAATTAATATTTGTGTCATTCTCAACTTTTGGCCATGACTGTGTGTATATATAGCCTTCCTGTGTTTTGTTAAAATCAAAGCACGTTCTGCCTAGTGGTACGTGTTGAGTTTTGGCTGCATGAATTTTTTTGTGGGAATATTCAGCTAACCAATCCAAAAATCTCAAGGAATGAGGTGGTGTATTTGGTGTAGCAGTAATGTTATACTATGCTATTATATTTGATTATGTTGAATACTAATGAATCATTATTTGATCTTCCAAGACATTGATTCAGATTTGATCTAACTTTAACCAGAAATTGAAGGACACCCAGCCTAGGCTACTATTTTGCCTCATGCAAAATTTGATCATCCAGAAACAAGAGAGCCCATGTGTGGTTGTTTTTATGAAAATCTGTGAATATTTGGCCAAGGAAACATTTCTGGTTGGTCTCAGGGAATGTGAAACCATTAGGAAAGGAAACTTCTAAAACGGGTTGAGTGAAGTTGGAGCAAATATGTGGAATGAGCATGGAGAGCCTCACAAATTAGTTTAAATGACCTTATCTTTCAGTCTAATACGGCTATTTATTTTTGAAGCTCTTCATCAGAAGCACCATTTTTGTAAGTTGTTTGGCCTAACTGTCCTCTCCAAGTTTAGCTGGAACTTAGCCCGAAAGGATTTGAGAAATATGATTGTTTGACCGATAGGCCTATGACATTGGCCTACGTCTCGTCTTCCACTGTGCAGAATATAAGATCTCAACAACGATTGGAGAGACTGGTTCAAATGTTTGACTGAAATACGGGACAAATCAACTTTTTTTCTAAATGAGTGGTGTTTGAATTTGTCGTTACAATGCGGGACCTGGTTGTTGGGTTTCAGGACAAGGGTCAAAATGCAGGATTGTCCCGCACAATCCGGGACATGTGGTCCCAACTACCAGGGGCCCCCCACCCAGAATTATTATTTTTGGGAAACCTGCTAAACTTCCTGTTATTCTACACATTTTGCCAGGAGCTTGAGACAAAATGTTGCAGTTTTAAAGCTAATTTCCTGCAATTCTACAAATTTTGCCATGGATTATTACATGTTCATATGCTATCTGGGGGGCCATGACTAAAATCCCCCAAAAGCACGGTCGGTAATCCTGCCCCGACTATGCTTTAGATCAAATCAGAATCCACATCTACTTCCTTCTCACGCCCCTTTCTGCAATGTAAGTTGGCTATTCAGCATATTACTCTGTCTGCCAAATTGCCCTATAACGCTAGCCCTTTGCCTCCCATGCAGTCAGGTGAGTCAAGTGTTCATGCTGTAAATCCCTTACTCCAATGGTTTCAAAGTCCACTTCTGCATTACTGGACAGGAGAAGGACCCCCCCCCCCTAAAATCTGCGAGATAGGTAGATGAGAGTCTCTGAGATTTATTCACATTGTGCATCACAATCTCAATTGATAAGGATACTTTAGAAGGAAGGTAAGCGAAGAAGCCATATCTTTCCTCCTATGGGCTTACGATTCTCTTGTTTACTGTGTATCTCCAGATTTGTCTAACGTGATTTATTTACATTATTCAAGAGATAATGCTTGTTATACTGTATGTACTGTATGTGTTGACAACAGGTTCATGATAAACACGGTAGTTTACCTTACAAAAGCTTTCTTTTCCAAAACAAGGCCGCATAATACTGCTACAGTACTGATACTGTGTGATACCTAAAGTCTTATCATGCCAGTATTTAGTACGTCCTGTGTACTTCACAGTATGTATGTTGTTTTTAACCTTGTTGCATGTTCAACATATCTTTTATGAGATACTGCTCGTTGTTGTAGCTACAGTAGTTTAGTATGACCAGACACCCAGTGTCTTAGCTAGTTACTGAGTAAGGTTTCTTTAAAAAAAAAAAAAAACGCCTGACACATGACTTGGCTCAGATGAGGATTCCAATGTTGAGTTGAGACAGTTTTAACACTGAAATGTTTTTACTCTCGAGGACGGAGAGAAGGAAAGGTTTCTCCGGTATAGTGTCCAGTTTGAATGTATGTGGGAATAATAGCCTGTATTGTTACTGTAAAGTATAAGTAGCACCAGCTAAAACCTACTACATAAATTATGGATTTAGTTTATCTTAGTCCAAAAAGTACAGTTGAAGTCGGAAGTTTACATACACCTTAGCCAAATACATTTAACTCCGTTTTTCACCATTCCTGACATTTAATCCTAGTAAAATTGTGTCTGTCTCTGTCTTAGATCAGTTAGGATCACCACTTTATTTTAAGTGTGAAATGTCAGAATAATAGTAGAGATTTATTTCAGCTTTTATTTCTTTCATCAATTCCCAGTGGGTCAGAAGTTTACATACACACTCAATTAGTATTTGGTAGCATTGCCTTTAAATTGTTTAACTTGGGTCAAAGAATTTGGGTAGCCTTCCACAAGCTTCCCACAATAAGTTAGGTGAATTTTGGCACATTCCTCCTGACAGAGCTGGTGTAACTGAGACAGGTTTGTAGGCCTCCTTGCTCGCACACACTTTTTCAGTTCTGCTCACTGATTTTCTATGGGATTGAGGTCAGGGCTTTGTGATGGCCACTCCAATACCTTGACTTTGTTGTCCTTAAGCCATTTTGCCACAACTTTGGAAGTATGCTTGGGGTCATTGTCCATTTGGAAGACCCATTTGCGACCAAGCTTTAACTCCTGACTGATGTCTTGAGATGTTGCTTCAATATATCCACTAATTTTCCATGCTCATGGATTCACTATTTTGTGAAGTGCACCAGTCCCTCCTGCAGAGAAGCACCCCCAAACATGATGCTGCCACCCGTGCTTCACGGCCGGGATGGTGTTCTTCAGCTTGCGAGCATTCCCTTTATCCTCCAAACAAACGATGGTCATTATGCCCAAACAGTTCCATTTTGTTTCATCAGACCAGAGGACATTTCTCCAAAAAGTACGATGTTTGTCCCCATGTGCAGTTGCAAACCGTAGTCTGGCTTTTTTATGATGGTTTTGGAGCAGTGGCTTCTTCCTTGCTGAGCGGCCTTTCAGGTTATGTCGATATAGGACTTGTTTTACTGTGGATATAGATACTTTTGTACCTGTTTCCTCCAGCATCTTCACAAGGTCCTTTGCTGTTGTTCTGGGATTCATTTGCACTTTTCGCACCAAAGTACATTCATCTCTAGGAGACAGAACGCGTCTCCTTCCTGCGCGGTAGGACGGCTGCGTGGTCCCATGGTGTTTATACTTGCGTACTATTGTTTGTACAGATGAACGTGGTACCTTCAGGCATTTGGAAATTGCTCCCAAGGATGAACCAGACTTGTGGAGGTCTACAATTTTTTTCTGATGTCTTGGCTGATTTCTTTTGATTTTCCCATGATGTCAAGCAAAGAGGCACTGAGTTGGAAGGTAGGCCTTGAAATACATCCACTCGTACACCTCCAAGTGAAATAATCTGTAAATAATTGTTGGAAAAATGACTTGTCATGCACAAAGTAGATGTCCTAACCGACTTGCCAAAACTATACTTTGTTAACAAGAATTTTGTGGAGTGGTTGAAAAACAAGTTTTAATGACTCCAACCTAAAGTGTATGTAAATTTACGACTTCAACTGTAGATATGTTGGAAATAGCAGACTTCAAACACAGTTCCCAGTCCAGGATATGAGCTGGCATTGCCCTGTGGATACAAAGAGCATGGCATGATCTGGATGATATTATCTATAAAGCCAAGAATTTTTACAGTCCTGTTGAATGGGCCAGTAAAAGAAATGAGGAGATATAAAACTATATGATCAGCAGGGTTAGGTTGGACTAACTGTGTGATAATTTCTTCAGATTCACCGTATTGATACAGTCCAAAGACAGAAAACTATTTCATGGGAATCGGGAAAATCTTGTTCAGCCACCGGACATAGACGTTGCTATTTAGGCTGATTGCAAACGGACTACCTTACAGCATTTGCGAGTACTGTTTAGTGTTCCAACCAACAAATAGTTTGTTTTGAAGTGACACAAAATATGGAGATTAGAACAAATACTCAACTTTGCATTGAGCAGTGTACTGTAGGCTGATTTGACAAGTAATGGTAGTGAGGTTGATATTGCTCTCTCCCTACAGGTGAATATATATACATATAACCATCAGGATGGACGGGGAGGAGTTCGAGACAGGCCGTATCCAGGTGCTTCAGGAGCAGCGTATGGCTGTCCAGAAGAAGACCTACACCAAATGGATGAACAGTGTCTTCACCAAGAACGGGGTAAGAGGAATGGATGAACAGTGTCTTCACCAAGAACGGGGTAAGAGGAATGGATGAAAGCAAATGGCCCTCTGAGGCTATAGTGGGTGTCAACACGCACTGCTTCTCCCTCACTGTTTAGGGTTTAAACAACGGCCTGGCTCAGTGCCAAGTCATGCTGCTTTTGTGGAAAACACCTTTTGTAATTGTTTTGGGGTAAATGTTTTGCTCAGTCATTGTTCTTCATGCGTATCAGCTTTTTAACTGTCATGCCTTTTAAGTACCATGCTTATCAGGTGTCTAAAAGTAATGTCATCCACTAATCACATACTCTTGGTGCTGGTCAAAAGGTTCAACTTGAAAAAGACCAAAGACCACACTTTACAAGTGTGCCTGATAACCTATCCTTAGCAGCTGGCTGACCTCCGAGTTAGCCCTTACAAAGAAATATTAGTTTTTAAACTGCAGTAAAAGTGCACTAACTGCAGTCGACTCTGGTATTTTAAAGGCTGTAATTGCAGAATAACCTCAGTGTACTGCAGTTAAACTGCAAAATTACTGTAGTAAAAGATGTGGAATTTTCGATGCAGTATTTGCAGCATACTGCAGGTATTCTGCACTCTCTCTGCAATCTTTTATCATAAAGGAGACCTCAGTGTCTGATTAGCCACTATCTGTGAAAGCTGCAACAACATGTTGAAGCTTGAAAAAATCATAATTATCTCACAGACACTAATCAGCTGTTGGCTCTGAGGTAATATTGGCTAATAGCAATGTAATAAGGAAATAGATCTGTGGTAGATCAGTGCCAGCAATATTTGATGAATCCAAAATTAGATTAAGATTAAACTGTGAAATTTGTTCCATTTTGCTACACTACATTCTATCCATTCCTCTGAGATGTACTCAATGTGAGCCTGATGGTGCAAAACTGAATGTAATTGGCAAGAAACTCAAGTTATTCAATTCAATACACCTTTATTCATCCCCTCATGGGCAATTTAGATGGGTAGGGCTATGGCTTCTTATCTCAGATCAGTTAGAGAGGAAATGTAGGGCCAAAACTGAGGATTGAACTAGCTGAGGGGACCATCATGCTTTATGGACTCTAGACAGGTAACAGTGCTGATGCTTGGTTAATATGTAACCTCACTTTATCATCTATGGAAGGGAGGGAGGGATGGGGAGAGACAGAGAGAATCCAAGATCTGGCATAAATATTGCACCAGCCAGACACACAGGAAGGAACGAAACTCTTTTTATAGCATTAGCTTTGTTTAATGTTCCATTTCTAGGGTAAAATAACATTGTTATTCAGATCCCATCACGTCAGATCTCTTTGAGGAACTGAAGGTAACATAATTGGTCAGACTATGGGCACTGTAATTTCTTTTATGTCCCTCTTTTTCCTGCATGGGCATATTACGGTTGTTCACACCCACACCATGTGAGTCAGATGCATGGTTCACCACATGTATTTGAAATGCTTCCCCTTCCCTTTCCTCCTCCTCTCTCTGTCTCTCTCCCCCTGAGTGTTGTTCTGTCAAAATCAGCCCATAAGTAACATTTGCGTTGCATATCACGGTAGTGGAAATGTTGCATTGCAGGCAATAGGCCTATATATAAGCCTTTGACTGGACACCACTTTTCTGGAATTACCCATACGTAAGCATTTCACTGTAAGGTCTACACCTGTTGTATTCGGAGAAAACCGGATCACAAACACACCAAGTCAACCTGAATCTGTATTTACAGTACATGACATGGCCATAGGTATTTTTGGTATTTTATTAGGATCTCCATTAGCTGTTGCAAAAGCAGCAGCTACTCCTCCTGGGGTCCACACGAAACATGAAACATAATACAGAACATCATTAGACAAGAACAGCTCAAGGACAGAACATCATACATTTTTAAAAAGGGAGACGTGGCCTACATATCAATGCACTCACAAACTATCTAATAGGTCAAATAGGGGAGAGGCATTGTGCCATGAGGTGTTTATCTGTTTTTTGAAACCAGGTTTGCTGGTTGTAAGTTAACTATGCAAACCATTTGGGATGTTCAACACATTGTTTCTTATATAAAAAAAAAGAGGAGTTGGCTATAAAGCACAAACAGATCTGGGATCAGGCTAAAGTGCTCTATGCTGTACTGTAAAAATCTACGAAGACCTGAGCCAGCAGGCGTGCATACTGTAACAGTGATGTGTAATGATGTAATGGATGAGCCCTGGCCTGGTACCCCTCCCAGCCTCCCACCACCGTGGATCCAGAAAGACCAGGGCAGACCAGGCATACTTAGGCGCTCCCATAATTACACCTCTAGGAGAGAGGAGAGGCAGTCAGCAGACCGGAGTTCAAATACTATTTGAAATCTTTCAAATACTTTGAGCAATTGTTCTTGCCTGCCTGGGTTTTGCCGTTTTAGGACTAATGTATTGGTCCATTAAGCCAGGCAAGCTCAATCAAGCACAGAAAGTATTTGAAATGAATTAGAATAGTATTTGAACCCAGGTGTGGCTGTCAGGAGGTAAAGCAATCTGTTCTGAGACATGATTTCCCTGGCGTCTGGATTAGGGAGTGGCTGTCACACTGGTCGAAGAGGATAGGTGCAGGAAAGGGCGGGAAGGAGAGAAGAGGAGGTTGGGGGGAGGGAGGGAAGGGAAGGGTGCTTGTCTGAGTTACACTTTAATGGCGCACAGTGGCAGCAGGCCTAACTAACAGGCCCCAATGTCAGAGCAGAGCCTCATAGCCCTGGCTGCAACTGGCTGACTGGGCTGGAGCCAAGCTAACGTTTCCTGCACCTCCTAACCCAATGTCTCAAATTTACACAGGTCACTGAAAATAGACACCCCAGTATGTATGAGAAAGTGAATTGGATTTTTGCAGAAGTGAAGGTGATGACGAGTTGATCATAGTTTCCTTCCTGACTTGCACAATCTGTGAATAAAATGTTTCATCACATCCACTAATCATATATCTAAGAAAAGAGATGAGCAGGTTTAGCGCTTTCCTCTACTCTAACTAGCCGTGTTAGCTGGGTGATCAGGTGATGTCACAGAGGTGCAGTCTCATGACAAGTTTCGTATCACGGGTCATAAAGGTGTTCTGTTAAACAGGAAGTGTTTGTTCATCACCTATGTCAGTACATCTTCTATCATGTTACAAATCTTCTATCATGCTATGCTTCCAACTGAAACTACTACTACAATAGCAGGAAGTGTTGTATTATTTGGTAAAAGACCAAGTCCATATTATGGCAAGAGCAGCTCAAATAAGCAAAGAGAAACGACAGTCCATCATTACTTTTAAGAAATGAAGGTCAGTCAATCTGGAAAAGTGCAGTTGTAAAAACCATAAAGCGCTAAGATGAAACTGGCTCTCATGATGACCGCCACAGGAAAGACCCAGAGTTACCTCTGCTGCCGAGGATAAATTCATTAGAGTTACCTGCCTCAGAAATTGCAGCATAAAATAAATACTTCATGGAGTTCAAGTAACAGACACATCTCAACATCAACTGTTCAGAGGAGACTGAGTGAATCAGGCCTTCATGGTCGAATTGCTGCAAAGAAACCACTACTAAAGGACACCAATAATAAGAAGAGACTTTCTTGGGCCAAGAAACACAAGCAATGGACATTAGACCAGTGGAGATCTGTCTTTTGGTCTGATGAGTCCAAATTTGAGATTTTTGGCTCCAACCGCCGTGTCTTTGTGAGTTGCAGAGTAGGTGAATGACTGATCTCTGCATGTGTGGTTCCCAACGTGAAGCATGGAGGAGGAGGTGTGATGGTGTGGGGGTGCTCTGCTGGTGACACTGTCAGTGATTTTTTTAGAATGCAAGGCACACTTAACCAGCATGGCTACCACAGCATTCTGCAGCAATACGCCATCCCATCTGGTTTGGGCTTCCCACTATCATTTGTTTTTCAACAGGACAATGGCCCAACACACCTCCAGGCTGTGTAAGGGCTATTTGACCAAGAAGGAGAGTAATGGAGTTCTGCATCAGATGACCTGGCTTCCACAATCACTGGACCTCAACCCAATTAATATGGTTTGGGATGAGTTGGAACGCAGAGTGGAAAAGCAGCCAACAAATACTCAGCATATGTGGGAACTCCTTCAAGGCTGTTGGAAAAGCATTCCAGGTGAAGCTGGTTGAGGGAATGCCAAGAGTGTGCAAAGCTGTCATCAAGGCAAAGGGTGGCTACTTTGAAGAATCTAAAATATATTTTGTATAACACTTTATTGGTTGCTACACATATTCCATATGTGTTATTTCATAGTGTTGATGTCTTCACTGTTATTCTACAATGTAGAAAATAGTAAAAAGTGGAAAATAGTAAAAATAAAAGTAAAAATAGAAAAACCCTTGAATGAGTGGGTGTCAGAGGAAGGCCATAAAAATTGTCATACCCCCCCCCCCCACCACCCTTTACCCTCCTCCTCCTCTCTGTTATTATCTATGCATAGTCACTCTAATAACTCAACCTACATGTACATATTACCTCAATTACCTCGACTAACCGACTCTGTACCGGTACACCCTGTATATACAGTAACCTCGCTATTATTATTTTACTGCTGCTCTTTAGTTATTTATTTTCTTACGTATTTTTCTTAAAACTGCATTGTTGGTTAAGGGCTTGTAAGTAAGCATTTCACTGTAAGGTCTACCTACACCTGTTGTATTCAGCGCATGTGACAAATAAGATTTGATTTGTGTCCAAACTTTTGACTGGTACTGTACATACAGCACACAACAATTTAATGGACCTCACACCAATGTTTTTTTTTAATAGACCTTCATCAGAGTTTGACAACCCCCCCATTTACACACATGTTGTCTGTCCCTCTCCAGGAGAAGCTGTCCCTTAGTGATGTGTACACAGAGCTGAAGACAGGGGTCACCCTTGTCCGTCTGTTAGAGTTAATCTCCAGGGAGAAGCTGCCCACCCCCAGCCGACGCACCCTACGGGTCCACTGCCTGGAGAACAACAGCATCGTTATCAACTTCCTCAAGACTAAGGTACATTCACAATACAGAGTTTAGTGAACTGAATGATTTAGAAATCCCCCAAAATATCTTACCCCAGGACACTTCGCATGATAACTAATTCTGCAAGGATCTTGAGGTTCATTTTTAGGGAAACAGGCCTACGTTTCATGTTAAGTGTCATGGGGTAAGACGTTTTTTTGGTTTTACAGTTCTGTGGTTGTTTCTGAGTTGTTTGGGGTATTGTTTTGCCTCTGACAGTGGTTCACATGAACAAGTATACATACTTTTATTTTGCAATATCAAACAAAAATTGGATCATTCCATCTAGACTAGTCGATAGCCATATTTATTTGATGTACTCTTGTACGCCTTTTACGACTGTACGTTTGGATTTCTCCTGAGTAGTTATCAACCAGTACCTGCTGACCTTTCAGATTCGTGTGGATCTGATTGGCCCTGAGAACGTTGTGGATGGAGATCGGACCCTGATCTTGGGCCTGCTGTGGATCATCATCCTACGCTTCCAGATCGGAGCCATCAATCTCGATGAGGTATTTCCCATATAATTGTAAAGAGTAGAACAGACTTGGAGTCTCTGGCCAGAATAATTACATTTCTATAATACACTACATGACCAAAAGTATGTGGACACCTGCTCGTCGAACATCTCATTCCAAGTCATGGGAATTAATATGGAGTTGGTCCCCCCTTTGCTGATATAACAGACTCTACTCTTCTGGGAAGGCTTTCCACTAGATGTTGGAACCATTGCTGCGGGGACCTGCTTCCATTCAGCCACAAGAGCATTAGTGAGGTCGGGCACTGATGTTTGGCGATTAGGCCTGGCTCGAAGTCGGCTTTCAAATTCATCCCTAAGGTGTTCCATGGAGTTGAGGTCAGGGCTCTGTGCAGGCCAGTCAAGTTCTTCCACACTGATCTCGACAAACCATTTGTTTCAACCTCGCTTTGTGCACGGGGGCATTGTCATGCTGAAACAGTAAAGGGCTTTCCCCAAACTGTTGCTGCAAAGTTGGAAGCACAGAATTTTCTAGAATGTAATTGTATGATGTAGCGTTTAGATTTCCCTTCACTGGAACTAAGGGGCCTAGCCCAAACCATGAAAAACAGCCCCAGACCATTATTCCTCCACCAAACTTTACAGTTGGCACTATGCATTGGGGCAGGTAGCGTTCTCCTGGCATCTGCCAAACCCAGATTCATCCATCGGACTGCCAGATGGTGAAGCGTGATTCATCACTCCAGTGAACGTGTTTCCACTGCTCCAGAGTCCAATGGAGGTGAGCTTTACACCACTCCAGCTGATGCATGACATTGCACATGGTGATCTAAGGCTTGTGTGGGGCTGCTCGGCCATGGAAACCCATTTCATGAAGCTCTCGGCGAACAGTTGTTATGCTGACGTTGCTTCCAGAGGCAGTTTGGAACTCGGTAGTGAGTGTTGCAACCGAGGACAGACAATTTTTACGCGCTATGTGCTTCAGCACTTGGCAGTCTCATTTTGTGACCTTGTTTGGCCTACCACTTCACAATAACAGCACTTACGGTTGACTGAGGCAGCTTTAGCAGGGCAGACATTTGACGAACTGACTTGTTGGAAAGGTGGCATCCTATCACGGTGCCACATTGAAAGTCACTGAACTCTTCAGTAAGGTCATTCTACTGCCAATATTTGTCTATGGAGATTGCATGGCTGTGCTAAATTTTATACACCTGTCAGCAACGGGTGTGGTTGAAATAGCCAAATCCACTATTTGAATGGGTGTCCACATACTTTTGTATATATGGTGTATTTCCTCTGTCCTGGGCGTGACCTGGAATACACCTCACTGAATGAATAGAGATTATACACTGAGTGTACAGAACATTAAGGACACCTGTTCTTTCCATGACAAAGACTGACCAGATGAATTTAGGCAAATCCAGGTGAAAGCTATGATCCCTTATTAATGTCACTTGTTAAATCCACTTCAATCCGTGTAGATGAAGGGGAGGGGGCAAGTTAAACAATTATTTTTAAGCCTTGAGACAATTGAGACATGGGTTGTATATGTGCCATTCAGAGGGTGAATGAACAAGACAAAAGATTTAAGTGCCTTTTTCAACGGGGTATGGTAGTAGGTGCCAGTTGCAGTAGTTTGTTTCAAGAACTTCAACGCTTCTTGGTTTTTCACGCTCAACAGTTTCCCGTGTATATCAAGAATGGTCCACCACCAAAAGGACATCTAGCCAACTTGACTCAACTGTGGGAAGCATTGTAGTCAACATGGGCCAGCATCCCCGTGGAACGCTTTCGACACCTTGCCCCAATGAATTCAGGCTGTTCAGAGGGCAAAAGGGGGTGTGTGCAACTCAATATTAGGAAGGTGTCCTTAATGTTTTGTACACTCAATGTATATTGTATTATATGTCATACTATATTTGAAATCTGAACTTCATGTGGCTCGAAGAAATGTGAAAATGTTAATTAAAATTACAAGATGTGATACAGTGTGTATATTCTCATCAAGTAAGTGCCAAAGGTCAAGCATAACCTCTTGGATTAAAAAACAAGAAGTAATACAGATAGTTTTCTTTAAAGTAAGTGCCAGAAGTGCAGACTGCATAATAAGTCTGGTCTACCGGTTTCAGGCAAGTGGTGGTGCCAGCAACGCCCGTCGTTCTGCCAGGGAAGCTCTTCTGATCTGGTGCCAGCGTAAGACAGCAGGATACTCCAACGTCAATGTGCAGGACTTCTCAGGAAGCTGGAGGAATGGGCTGGCATTCAACGCCCTCATTCATGCCCACCGGTAAAGAGCAGCAAGGGGAAAATGGCAGGATAGTTCCGAGGGGCAGTTTCTTAGATTCAGATTAAGCCCATTTTAATGGAGAATCTCCATTTAAAAGTGAATTTTAATCATCCAGAAGTACATTTGCTTAATCTGGGTCTGAGAAACCCCCCTAGGAGTTTACAGATATATAGTTTTTGTTAATGAATTTACTGTACCCATCATATTTAAATGGAAAAACATTTTGTCGCAGACCTGACCTGTTTGATTATAATCGTCTGCGTGAGGAGGACCCTAAGAGGAACCTGGGCCATGCCTTCTCTCTGGCCGAGAATGAGTTTGGCATCCTCCAGCTGCTGGATGTGGAGGACATCGATGTTAAACACCCAGATGACAAGTCTGTCATGACCTACGTCTCTCTCTACTACCACTACTTCTCTAAGATGAAGCAGGGACAGACCATCCAGAAGAGACTGGCCAAGGTCAGTAGAATCAGAATCCAAAAACTTTGTTACTAGGAATTTCTCTTGGTGATGTACATACAAACATCCATAGTCCTAATCCATCCTGTCTATGGTTATCCATAGTAAGATGTGTGAGGAAAGCATATCCTTGTGTCATATCCACATCAGATCTAGTCAGGGATGGGCCCGCCTGGCCTGGTGGCTCAGTTGGGATGATGATAACATCCATTCTCTCTTCAATGTTGACAAAACAATAGGCGAGGCCACTGTGCAGTGTACACAACACTCTCTCTCTCTCTCTCTCTCTCTCTCTCTCTCTCTCTCTCTCTCTCTCTCTCTCTCTCTCTCTCTCTCTCTCCGCTCCATCATGTCTCTCTCATTTTCTCCTCACCCATCTCACCACATTAACATGTTAATATCCAGACCAAGGATTCGGGTGCCCTCTGTAGGCCATTAGTTGAACTGCACCTCTCCTAATCTTGAATGTACTGTAATTTCTAAATAAAGGCAACGCCTCCTCTGACTGACCTGTGGATTAGGCCGGGGATTTCACTGTGGAGCAATGGGAGTACGGGTGGTGCTACTGCTAGAGCTAATCAGATCAGTACAAACACCGATCCTGTAATGCAGACCAATGACTGTCCGTTGTGGGGAGAAACAGACACTGAGACGCACTGTAGCCGGAAGCTAGGGGCATAACCTGAGTTTAACCTACTACTCACTGACTGACAACTCCTGCAAGATTGGGCCCAGCCAGCAGGACTGACAACTTGGAAGGAAGGGCTTCATCTGACCCAGTCAGTGAGAGAGACTGTGCAGTTAGTTACTCTGTAGTGGATCTGAGGTAGAGAGAGAGACAGGGAGCTCTATCGAAGGACAGTACGCTAACGTCAGTTATGTTAGCACAGTGGCCAGAGTGACCTGAGCCACATGGAGAGCTGCAGCAGGACTGAGTGGAGTGCTGTTTGTTTTGAATGTACTGAGCCTGAGGACTGAGCCAAGCTGAGTGACACATCATCATCCTCTCATCATCACCACCATGCTAACACGTGGAAACAGACACAGCAACGTGTTTCTGCAGTGCTGAGGGGGAGAGCGAGAGCCTCTGTGGTGTGATCATAAAGGTGTATTACAGTACAGTAAATGATGACTGGCAGGTTGCGTGGGGGATAAGGCGGCAGTGGGAACTAGACACTATGAGAATTTACAAAGAGCAGTGGAGCTGACAGGCATAACATGTCCTTCGGTGGCAGTTTGAGTAACCAATGGTTTAGATGGCAACACAGGAGGGAGTCCACCATTGGACTCCAAATGGGAAAACTGAGCAAGGTGTGTACTGGTGTAGTGTATATGTAGGCCTAGTGTGTATGTACCGGTATAGTGGGTGAGGTGTACAGGTGTAGTGCGTGTGTATGTAGCCCACCAGTGTAGTGTGTATGTACTGGTGTAGTGAGCAAGGTGTGCCTGGACTTAGTTTGGCTTAGAGATCTAGCCTTCTGCACTACTGGTTTCCCACAAAGAGAAACATGTGGTTGAGAAAGCCCTCAGTGCTGAACTTCTGAATGTCAGTAAATGGCTATATGACAATAAACTGTCACTTCACCTTGGAAAAACAGAGTCCATCTTGTTCGGGTCCAAAGTGAAACTGAGGAAATCCCCTGATTTTAAGGTGGTAGTAGGTGACATAGTAGTCGCAGCAAAATACTCTGTTAAGTACCTTGGATGTGTGCTAGATAGCCTTCTGACAGGGAGAGCATGGCACAAAATGTTATCGCCAAAGTGAACCATAAAATTAGGTTCCTGGCTAGAACCTCCAAATATCTGGATAAGAATGCATTGGGGACATTGGCAGGGGCTCTTGTTCAATGCCACTTTGACTATGCGTGCTCTTCCTGGTACAATAGTGCCCCCAAGATAATACTAAATAAATTACAGACATCTCAGAACAAATTAGGATTATTCTTAAACTTCCAGCAGTTAACCATCTTGACCATTCCCGCTTTGAAAGTGGTATGGGGAAAGAAACTTTTTTTATACTCAGCTGCCTGCCTTTGGAATAATCTTCTGAAAAATGTGAAATGTATTACCTCCATAGGTAGTTTCAAGTTCTCACTGGGGAAAAAATGATTAAATAGTAGCATGTCTCAAAAGTGTGTCGTAAGATTATAGTACGTGGCTGAGAAGGAAAATGCCCGGGATAGCCTTTTGGTGCCTGTTGTTTATCATATTGTGATCGTCTTGAATATATTAGGGATTGATTGTTTTATATATTAATGGTGTGTGAGACAAGGGAGATGTACCTGTCCGTAGTTGTTTATTAGGAAAGGGAATTGTACAAATTATCTGATGTTATGAATCAAACAACAATTTGGTCTGTCATTGTCTGTTGCCACTACTATTGCCACTTAACTTAGTTGCATTTCCCCTTCCACCTTCCCTCTTCAAAAGGACCACAATGGAAATAAGATTTTAAGCTTTATTGTGTTATCCTTGATGATTTTTCTTATATTGTATGTGGCGGGGTCACAGGCGAGCGCCCTTAAGTATGATTTTTTATTTTTTTTGTCAATTAAATTAAATCAACCTTAACCCTTTGCAACTGCAGTGTATGTAGTAAACATTGTTTGACATCATTGAATAGAGAATAAAGAATGACTGATTGCTCCCAAGCAGCCACAAACTCTAAATTATGCAGAATGCAAAGTGCCCCCTCTAGCCTTCAGATTGAATAAAATGATATGAACTTTATTTCAATATGTTTTCATTATCTATAGGAGGTTCTACTGTATGTTTCATGTGTATCTTTCTGATTCGTTTGTTTAATAACTCCCTCTCTTCTTCTTCCAGATCGTGGGTCTCCTGAAGGAGCTAGATGATCAGAAGATCCTGTATGAGAGAATGGTGTCTGACCTCCTGCGGTGGATCAAGACCAAAGTGGTGGAGCTCAACGATCGCTCCTTTCCCAACTCCCTGAGGGACATGCAGCAGCTGGTGGCCTCCTTCAAGACCTACCGCACCGTGGAGAAACCCCCCAAGTACCAGGAGCGAGGGGCCATCGAGGAAAACTTGTTCAGCCTGCGCACCAAGCTCATAGCCAACAACCAGTGGGCCTATGTTCCCCCAGAAGGAAAGACCCTGGGGGACATCGAGAAGAACTGGGCCTTACTGGAGCGGGCGGAGCATGAGAGAGAGGACGCCCTCCAGAGGGCGCTGCTAAGGCTGGAGCAACTGGAGCAGCTGGCCCAGAAGTTTGGCAGGAAGGTAATGTTTTTTTGTTTTGTGACTTATTGTTTTCTATTATTAGGTGTTATTTGATTTATCATTGAGGACCACTTTGGAAATAAGTGTTTTATTTAATAATAATGCTTGCATGTCTTGGTCTTTGGTTACACTTTCTATGAAGCACATGCATATAATGCTCTATAACATCCTTTATAATGCCTTATAGTACACTTATA
Organism: Salvelinus sp. IW2-2015; assembly: GCF_002910315.2. Taxonomy (NCBI): domain Eukaryota; kingdom Metazoa; phylum Chordata; class Actinopteri; order Salmoniformes; family Salmonidae; genus Salvelinus; species Salvelinus sp. IW2-2015. The sequence continues at coordinate 8,925,259 of NC_036849.1, read as the reverse complement.
ATGGGTTATGACACTGACTAAAATTCAATCCCATTCATTCAGGCAGGGCTGAGGGAGGGCTATCTGGAGGACACAGCCCAGCTGATCAGCAGACAGGACCTGAGGGGGTTAAACAGCCTGGAGGAGGCCCAGGCTGCAGCCCGGAGACTGGAGGCCCTGGGGACAGACACCCTGGCTAGGGAGCCTCGCTTCAGAGCCCTCAGCGACATGGCAGCTGTCATCGAGAAGGGGAACTACCACAGCAAGGCCCAAGTCATCCGGAGGTAAGGCTTAGAACTAAATTACCACGGTAAGGACCAAGTCACCTGGAGATTAGCAGTTGCCATTGGCGTTGGCTAATGGGGATCCTAATAAATCAAAGTCACCTGGAGGTAAGGCTTAGAACTAAATGACCACAGCAAGACTCAAGTCATCCAGAGGTAAGGGTCAATTACCACAGCAAGTTCCAAGTCATCCGGAGGTATGACTATCACGGCAAGGCCTAAGTCAGCGTTTCCCAAACTCGGTCCTGGGGACCCTCAGGGGTGCATGTTTAGGTTTTTGCCCTCGCACTACACAGTTATTTCATCAAGCTTTGATTATTTGAATCAGCTGTGTAGTGCTAGGGCAAAAACCAAAACATGCACCCCTTGGGGTCCCCAGGACCGAGTTTGGGAAACGCTGGCCTAAGTAATCTGGAGGCAAGGCTTATAACTAAACTACCACAGCAAGTTCCAAGTCATCCGGAGGTACAGTAAGATTCAGTGCTGTAAGACAGTGAATGTAAATACTTAGTAAATACCCCAACAATCAGTATGTTTGTTTCCCATTGGTCCAAATAATTCATCAAAAATGAAATAAAGCCTACATGATTGAATAGGAACAGAGAGCATGTAGGAAGCATATCTGCACTGGTGTTTTCCGTCCGTCGTTTCAGAGAGGTGAGCATCACAAAGCGCTGGAAAGACATCCTGGTTCAGTTGCAGCAGAAGAGAGAGCAGCTGGGGGACATTGTGAACACACTGAGTGTCCTCAGGGACATCGAACTGGTTGCCCAGGAGCTCAGAGATCTACAGSTACACAACTAATGGACAGCAAACAACACAGTATAATGTATAACAGTATTACGCTTAATGCTTCATCCTTCAATTTTCATACTTAATGTAGGTTTTAGCAGGGTCCTCTGACATTGGGAAGCAGCTCCCGGAGGTGGAGGCCTTGCTTCAGAAACAGGACCTGCTGGAAACCCAGATCTCTGCTCATGGAGAGACTCTGAGTGCCATCAGTAACAGTGCCTTAAAGGGGACACAACGAGTTGCACAGCAGATCCAGACCAGGGTCAAATCACTCAATGCTCAGTACAACTCTCTGGTGGGGCTTAGTAAGAACAGGTGAGCACACACACACAACAACTTAGGCCCACATTTAATACATTGTAGATAATGGCAAACCCCAGGTTTATTTATACAACTATTTTAAGTATACCTTAGCAATGACAATGGTTGTACCTTAGCAATGACAATATTTGTGTGAGAAACAGCTTTCATGGTGTGTTTGTTACAGAGTGGTTTACACTCTGATTTTTCTCCCTCGATGTTTAATATAACACACATACATTAATTATTAATTTCGGTTGCCTATCCTGATGTGAAGTTTGTTCTATAAAAAGTATTTGACTCTGATGTGTGTCACAGAAAGCATTTGACTCTTGGCACAAAATTAAGGAAATTAGAAGGGGGGGTTCTAACGGGGGAGATTTTCGGCACAACACTGGCAAACCGTGCCAATATATCCGCCAAACATTGGTTTCGAGCGCATTATCATTTTTATACAACGGGTAACCAACATATTCAAATAATGATTGACGTATTTTCATTAATTTTAGATATGATTTAATCCTTCCACAAGATAGTCCCTAAACAAATCTAGGGTCGCTACCCAAGCCGGCTATTCGTTCGTTCGTTCTATTGGTTCGGTTTACTCCATGTGTAACTATGTGTTGTTGTATGTGTCGAACTGCTTTGCTTTATCTTGGCCAGGTCGCAATTGTAAATGAGAACGTGTTCTCAATTTGCCTACCTGGTTAAATAAAATAAATAAAAGAGACGCGACTCGGTCTTTTTATTCTGTATCTATGGACGCGACCTATTCGTTTGATCTAAATGTTCCATTGATAAAATGGCTTGCAATGTTCTTATCCCTTGCTTGCTAGCTAGCCAACCACGGCTAACTTACATTCACATCAAACAGTGCAGACAGAATAACAACAGTAGCTGCATTTGTTTAAGCTGTTTTCTAGTGACATTTATTTGGATACATGCATAACAATGAGCTAAAGAGGCACTCTTGTCAGGACACTATTGTTCAGAGGAACTAGCCAACAACACAGCTAACACAATAACTTCAAACTGAAGCTGGAAAGACTGCAAACTAGCTACACTTCGTTTTGTTACCTCTTTTCAATTGACATTTCTTTGTATTTATCCATAAAAATGATGCCAGCTGATTCATGATTTCGACTGGCTGAGAAACGCTTATCTCTCGTCCTGACCCCTACCCATACAGGTTAATTACCATGGGACAGTTGGAGATCGAATTTGAATATTGAAACAATGTTGCAAATGTCAGGGAGACAGACAGCGAGGTTTATACAAATATCCACTGTTGAAAACTAAATGTTAGTCTAAAATAATCTAGATAATGTCGAGATCCATTTTATAGTGGAGATCAAATTTATAAGTTCCCTGCCTGGGCTGATGAGACAGTGGATTGCGCAGTCAGGTGGAACAGAGTAAATAAGTATTTTAACTTCATAGATTTAGCCAGTGGTTTACTTGTGGAATAGGCTGGAATGCGCTTCTAACCAATCAGCATTCAGGATTAGACCCACCCGTTGTGTAATTAAGTAATAAGGCCTGAGGGGGTGTGGTATATGGCATATATACAACGGCTTAAGGGCCGCTCTATCGTGCATAAATGTATGTTGTCCCCGCACACCAAACACGATCTCGACACGCAGGTTAAAATATCAAAACAAACTCTGAACCAATTATATTAATTTGGGGACAGCTCGAAAAGCATTAAACATTTTTGGCAATTTAGCTAGCTAGTTTGCACTTGCTAGCTAATTTGTCCTATTTAGCTTACTTGTTGTTGCTTGCTAATTTGTCCTGGGATATAAACATTGAGTTGTTATTTTATCTGAAATGCACAAGGTCCTCTACAGCACCAATTAATCCACAAATAAAACGGTCACCCGAATCGTTTCTAGTCATCTCTCCTCCTTCCGGGCTTTTACTTCTCTTGACTATATTGCGATTAGCAACATTCATAAATTAGGTGCATTACTGCCACTGGCCTCGTTCGTCTTTCAGTCACCCACGTGGGTGTAACCAATGAGGAGATGGCACGTGGGTACCTGCTTCTATAAACCAATGAGGAGATGGGAGAGGCAGGACTTGCAGCGTGATCTGCGTCAGAAATAGAACTGACTTCTATTATAGCCCTTGGCAACGCAGACGCTTGTTGGCCGCGCGAGCAGTGTGGGTGCAATAATTGAAGAATATAGACTTCTACATTTATTTTGCAACGCTCCCGCACATGACACGAGCGGTGTAGTCAACCTGTTAGCCGTATATTGGCCATACACCACAAACCCCCAAGGTGCCTTATTGGTATTATAAACTGGTTACCAACGTAATTAGAGCATTACAAATAAATGTTTGGTCTTACCTGTGGTATACGGTCTGATATACCACGGCTGTCAGCCAATCAGCAGCATTTAAGGCTCAAACCACCCAGTTTATTATGTTGGTTATTGTCTTAATGAATCAACAGGAGGAAAATGCTGGAGGGCCAGTTGAAGCTGTTTGAGTTTTTCCACGACTGTGAGGAGGTGGAGGCGTGGATCTATGAGAGGTGGCTTCCCCTTCAGTCTGCCAGTCTGGGCAGAGATCTCAGCCAGATCCAGCTGGCAATTCAGAAACACAAGGTCAGACCTTGGTTGCATCACAAATGACACCCTATTCCCTATAGTGCACTACTTTTGACCAGGGCCCTCATCCAAGTAGTGCACTATATAGGGAACAGGGTGCTATTTGGGTCAGGCCTTCTTCAGTCACACAAACAGTGATTATTCAACTTCAAGTTTAATTAAGCTTACATAGCAGTCATTATAAACTTAAACCCATGGCATGATAAATACTTTGGCATAAGCCTATCTAAATACACTGGCATTTAAACAAATGAAAATACGTAATGTCATAATGTGAACCAAACCCTCACTTTAATGTGTTTGTTGACCCATCGCTGTTTTGGCAGGTTCTTGAAGCCGAGGTGCAGTCTCACGAGTCTCTGTGCTCAGGGGTCGTGAGTAGAGGTCAGGAGATGTGCAGAGGGAAACACCCCAGTGAGGAGGACATCCAGAAGTCGGTCCGGACGCTGAAGAAACAGTGGGAGCACCTGAAGGAGGATGTGGTCAATCGCAAAAACAGACTGCATGCAGCCATCGTTATCAAACAGGTTACAACCATTAAAACAATGCAGAAATAAAAGTCAGAGAAATAGATGGTTTAACAGAGGAATTACATTTAGGAGTATGTACGTAATAGACTGGAGAAAGCTACCATAGCTAGTTCATTGACATTCTCTATTTATTTTATAGACCGTGATAGTTGGAATGTAGAGGGGAGGCAGATACAGAGGGAGACAGTGAGGAAGGACTGAGACGGGATTTGTACCCACGTCACTAGGGGTATATGTGTTTCGGTGTCTGGGGGGCTAACCACTACGCCAGACTCTGGCATGTGATATTCTCCTTTCCACAGAATTAGATAGAATACTAGATTGGACATTAGCATCCTGGCAACAAAACTACAGGACAGCCATCTTGATCAGGGAAAGTTTTGTTTAAATTGTATTATATTATTTATTATCTGTTATTTTCCTCTTCAGTACTTTGCTGATGTGACCGAGGCCAACTCGTGGCTGAGCGACAGGAAGCCCCTCCTGATCAGCGAGGATTATGGGAAGGATGAGTCCTCCACCAGCGCCCTGCTGCAGCGCCACCTACGGCTGGAAAAGGAGATGGGAGCGTACGTCGTGGAGGTGAAACGCTTGGGAGAACAGGCCAAGGGAGCCTCCCAGCTGACCCCGCTCACAGTAAGTTCCCCATCAATCACAGTGCCTTCAGAAAGTATTCACACACCTTGACTTTTTCCTAATTGTGTTGTGTTACAGCCTGAACTTAAAATTGATTAAATATATATTTTCTTTCACTGGCATACACACAATACCCCATAATGTCAAAGTGGAATTATGTTTTGACATTTTTACAAATTAATTAAAAATGAAAAGCTGAAATGTGAGTCAATAAATATCCAACCACTTTGTTATGGCAAGACTAATTAATTCAGGACTTAAAATGTGCTTAACAAGTCACATAATAAGTTGCATAGTCTCTGTACCCCACACATACAATACTGTATTTGTAAGGTCCCTTTTATTAAAAATAAAATAAAATAAAAATGTTTTACTAATTTTAGAATTTTTCTTCCACTTTGACATTAGAGTATTTTGTGAAGATCGTTGACAAAAAAAAAGACAATTAAATCCATTTTAATCCCGCTTTGTAACAACAAAATGTGGAAAAAGTAAAGGGGTGTGAATACTTTCTGAAGACACTGTAACTACACCACAGTCTTTAAATGTCATTGTATCATGAATACATCCTCAAACACATTGGTTTTAATAATAAAGAAGTAGCTTATTATTCAAATCCACCCCCATTGACTTCCAAGAGTTGCTGAGGACTTTCATATTTTTCCGCAGGCTGAGGCCCAGCAGAACAAGATGCCCCAGTACAGTGATTCCTCTGGTGACGAGGAGGGATTGACCACACCTGCGAGAGTGACCTCCCTCAGAGGAGCAAAGATCACTCAGACATCTACCCAGACCCATACACAGGAGGCTAATGCCAAGATCAGGTTTAAATACACAAGAGGTACAGATTCTCAACTTCAATAAAATATGGATTATTTATAGAAACAAATTGTAGAACATTTATTGTGAAATGTTTTTCATGTTACTTTTCCACCAATAGGCTTAGTCCAGTTTCTAAGGTAAATAGTCTCTGTTTTCCAGGTGTGACGGTGTGGGACCGTGGAGAAATTGTGACTATCCTCAACAGAGACAATGAGGATACGTTTCTAGTGAGGGACAGCAAAGGCAACGAACAGCTGGTGCCAAAGACGTACCTCACAGAGCTCCCATCATCTACAGTAAGGCTCACTATTAGCTGTCTCTATGGCCTAGTAAAGAGCTTTGTGGCACTTTACCCATTTGATTCATCGCAAGTATAATTGTGTGCCTACATTAACTCATTAACTGAACCGCATAATCCCAGGTGGAGATCAACAATCTACACCCCTCAAATTCAAGTCTGGACCTCAAAACCAGTTCCACTGTTTTTTTCCCCCCTGTATTATTCCCCTCTAGTCAGGGACTGATTTAGACCTGGGACACCAGGTGTGTGAAATTAATTATCAGTTAGAACATAACACCAGCAGTACTCCGGACCTTGTAAGGTAAGATTTGAATACCCCTGGTCTACACAGTTTAAACTTCATAATTTTCCATTTGAAATAGAACACTCCCTCTACACCACCTCCATCCACCAATGGGGTTACTGAAAGCCCCACTAAGAGGGTGAACCGGGCGCGTCGCAGACGTTCCATGCGCCGGGGGACCGCTGAGATCCAGTCCTCTTCGATTCCTGATCCACATTACCAGAGAGAAACCATAGAGAGCACCCAGAGCAGTCTAGACCGGGACTTCAACACCCTGCACAACCTGGCTAATGTGAGAAATAAGACCTGGGGATTCAGATTTTCATCTTCATTTTTGGGGTGAAAAATGGTTTCCCATTGCATCACATAAGCAGTATAGCAATACAAATCATTACACTACATCTAAGTTATCTAAGTTATAACACTACCTTTTGTTTTATGCTTTGACATCTTTGTGAAGACATCTTTGATGATGTAGTGGCAGCGCCCAGGACAGAGAATAGGACCCAGAGTGATCATCCTGTAGCACACGTGTAAGTTGTCACATACTGGCACCCAAATTGTGTATTTGTGTCTGATTTCTCCACCATACAGTCCAGGAGGAAAACTCTGGAGGAGACGGTTCGGTTGCACCGCTTCTACAACACCTGTGAGGAGTTTGAGTCCTGGATGGAGGACAAGGAGAACATCCTTAACACCTTCAGTCCTAACTCCGACAACGTGGGTGTGGTGCAGGCCAAATATGAGGTAACAAACCAGCCTCATCACTGAGATTATTCCGTAGCAATTTATTTGAAGGCCACCTACATAAGGACTTCCTAACACATTCATAACACACACATAACAAAATAATTAGCAGTACATCAGCGTTTGTCTCTAGTGCTATTATTTACTTGATATAAGAGTTGGAACTCCCCTTCTCATGAACTCCCCATGTTCCAGAACTTTCTGACCGAGCTGGCAAGTGGGAAGGGCCAGCTCGATGACATCACCAGACTTGGGGAGGAGCTAGTGAAGAGCAGACACAGTAAACACAGAGAGATACAGGCCAAGCAAGGACAAGTCACACGCAGGTAGGTGGACTAGCAGAAAACGATTTTGTAATAGTACTGCCGACATCTACTAAGAATAACATGATCAACACAGTTTTTCAGATTAGATAGTTCTTTATTGTCTGTTGTTCACAGAAATGTTTATTACGTACAGAAAATGCACTGTGTTTTACTGAGACGCACACACCATGTTTAATCATTGAAGAGAGCTGTCCATGTTGTTATTGTTGTTACTGATGTTGTTGATGATTTTGTTGTTCTTGCTAGGTGGGAGCGCATGCAGAAGCTGAAGGATGAGAAGGGCCATGAGCTGCTGAGCACGGCGGATGTGCAATCCTTCCTCCAGAGCTGTGAGGAGGCCCGGGCCCAGCTCATGGAGCAGTTCACCCAGCTGGACACTGTGGATGGTGTGGGTACTACCTCCACAGCCCTGGACACTGAAGAGAGGGCCCAGGCTCAGGCACAAAGAGACATACAGGCCCTGGAGAGGAAGATATCATACCTCAAGAGTGTGGCTAAAATGTAAGGCACAATTGTAAACCTCTATATGTGTCAGACAACCACCACTAGTCCAAGACTTTATACTGTTACTGTTGATGGTTTTGAATGTAATGCTAGTTAGTTATTCATCCATCCATCCATCCATCCACGTTCTACATATGTGTGTGAACCAGGAAGCAGGACTGCAGCCCAGCAGAGGCCGCAGCCATCATGGAGGAGGTGCGGGGCCTGGAGGCTCTGCTGGAGCAGGTGAAGGGCCAGGCATCAGAGAGACAGAGGCTTCTGGAGGAGGCCAAGCGGCTGCAGCTGTTTCAGCAGGAGACCAGGGACCTGCTGCTGTGGGCCGGGGCCGCCCAGGACCGCCTACTGGAGGACGACACAGCCTCGGACGTGACCTCCGCTCAGAACCTCCTGAATGACAACCAGGATCTGAGGATAGAGATCGACGCGCAAAGGGAGAGGTGAAACAGAATTTTGGTTTCTTTCCTTTCTGGAAAGTTTACTTCTGATTATAATAATATGTTATGTGCTGCATGCTGGGACATGGAGGTATCTGATGATGTATTCAGTGCAACTATTTCTCAGGTAAGCAGTGTTTCTAAGGTAATTTAGTAGGAGAAGGATAGTTTGTGATGAGACAATAGGAAAGCATACACAGTGTTTTTTTTGTACTGTCCTTTATTTAGTTTCTTACAGACATATTCATGACTCATGACGCTGGGAAAACATACAGTGCTCTGAAAAAGTATTCAGCCCGCCACAAGCTCTTCTTCAAGTAGTCCCCCAGCCCCAAAACCCCATAAAGAAAATACTAAACAATAAAATAATACAAATAAAAAACTGAAATGTCATCATTTTATAAGTATTCATCCCTCTGGCTCAGTACTTGGTTGAACCACCTCTGGCAGTTTTTAAGTCTCTTTGAGTTTCCCTCCCCCCATCCGAAGTTGGGTTGTCATCCCATTGACCAGCAGACCACCCCTGCCACCCCGGATTCCAGGGCCCCCGAGAGACCCATCTTTCGAAAAGAGCACACAGAACAAAGGCAGATCAACCGCCAAAAGCATTTCCCAGGCCCTCACCTCGATCTGTATTATATATAGTTATCAAAACACACAGAACCAGTCAAAAGTTTGGACACCTACTCATTCAAGTTTTTTAAATAAAAAAAGGTATAAAAAATGTAACTCTTTTCTACATTGTAGAATAATAGGGAATACATCAAAACTATGAAATAACACATATGGAATCTTGTAGTAACCAAAAAACTGTTAAACAAATCAAAATATATTTTATATTTGAGATTCTTCAAAGTAGCCACCCTTTGCCTTGATGACAGCTTTGCACACTCTTGGCATTCTCTCAACCAGCTTCGCACATATGCTGAGTATTTGTTGGCTGCTTTTCCTTCACTCTGTGGTCCAACTCATCCCAAACCATCGCAATTGGGTTGAGGTCGGGTGATTGTGGAGGCCAGGTCATCTGATGCAGCACTCCATCACTCTCCTTCTTGGTCAAATAGCCCTTACACAGCCTGGAGGTGTGTTGGATCATTGTCCTGTTGAAAAATAAATGATAGTCCCACTAAGTGCAAACCAGATGGGATGGCGTATATCGCTGCAGAATGCTGTGGTAGCCATGCTGGTTAAGTGTGCCTTGAATTCTAAATAAATCACTGACAGTGTCACCAGCAGAGCACCCCCACACCATCACACCTCCTCCTCCATGCTTCATGGTGGGAACCACACATGCGGAGATCATCCGTTCACCTACATACTCTGCGTCTTACAAAGACACACCGGTTGGAACCCAAAATCTCAAATTTGGACTCATCAGACCAAAGGACAGATTTCCACTGGTCTAATGTCCATTGCTCGTGTTACTTGGCCCAAGCAAGTCTCTTCTTATTATTGGTGTCCATTTGAGGTGCAGTTAACTCTAATGAACTTATCCTCTGCAGCAGAGGTAACTCTGGGTCTTCCTTTCCTGTAGTGATCCTCATGAGAGCCAGTTTCAAATAAAGCGCTCGATGGGTTTTCAAATCAAATTGTATTTGTCACATGCACCGAATACAACAGGTGTAGACCTTACAGTGAAATGCTTACTTACAAGCCCTTACACAACAATGCTTTAATTAAGAAGTAAAAAATTGAAAATAAAAAAATCAAAGTAACAAATAATTAAACAGACGCAGTAAAATAGTGAGGCTATATACAGGGGATACCGGTACAGAGTCAATGTGCGGGGGCACCGGTTAGTCGAAGTAATTGAGGTAATAGGTACATGTAGGTAGAGTTAAAGTGACTATGCATAGATAATAACTAGAGAGTAGCAGCAGCATAAAATAGGGGTCTGGTTAGTCCTTTGATTAGCTGTTCAGGAGTCATGACTTGGGGGTAGAAGCTGTTAAGAAGCCAATTGAACCTAGACTTGGCGCTACGGTACCGCTTGCCGTGCATTAGCAGAGAGAACAGTCTATGACTACGCTGGCTGGTGTCTTTGACAATTTTTAGGGCCTTCCTCTGACATCGCCTGGTACTGAGGTCCTGCATGGCAGGAAGTTTGGCCGTACCACTACCCTCTGTAGTGCCTTGTGCTCGGAGCCCGAGCAGTTGCCATACCAGGCAGTGATGCAACCAGTCAGGATGCTCTTGATGGTGCAGCTGTAAAACCTTTTGAGAATCTGAGGACCCATGCCAAATCTTTTCAGTCTCCTGGGGGAATACGTTTTGTCGTGCCCTCTTCACGACTGTCTTAGTGTGTTTGGACCATGATAGTTTGTTGGTGATGTGGACACCAAGGAACTTGAGGCTCTCAACCTGCTCCACTACAGCCTCGTCGATGAGAATGAGGGTGTGCTCGGTCCTCCTTTTCCTGTAGTCCACAATCATCTCCTTTTTCTTGATCACGTTGAGGGCGAGGTTGTTGTCCTTGCACTACACGGCCAGGTCTCTGACCACCTCCCTATAGGCTGTCTCATCGTTGTCTGTGATCAGGCCTACCACTGTTGTGTCATCGGAAAACTTGATGATGGTGTTGGAGTCGTTCCTGGCCATGCAGTCATGAGTGATCAGGGAGTACAGGAGGGAACTGAGCACGCACCCCTGAGGGGCCCCCGTGTTGAGGATCAGCGTGTCGGATGTGTTGTTACCTACCCTTACCTCCTGGAGGTGACCCATCAGGAAGTTCAGGATCCAGTTGCAGGGGGAGGTGTTTAGTCCCAGGGTCCTTAGCTTAGTGATGAGCTTTGAGGGCACTATGGTGTTCAACGCTGAGCTGTAGTCAATGAATAGCATTCTCACATAGGTTTTTTTTTTGTCCAGGTGGGAAAGGGCAGTGTTAAGTGCAATAGAGATTGCATCATCTGTGGATCTGTTAGGGCGGTATGCAAATTGAAGTGGGTCTAGGGTTTCTCGGATAATGGTGTTGATGTGAGCCATGACCAGCCTTTCAAAGCACTTCATGGCTACAGACGTGAGTGCTACGGGTCGGTAGTCATTTAAGCAGGTTACCTTAGTGTTCTTTGGCACAGGGACTATGGTGGTCTGCGTGAATATTACAGATTAAATTAGGGACAGGTTGAAAATGTCAGTGGAGACACTTGCCAGTTGGTCAGCGCATGCTCGGAGTACACGTCCTGGTAATCCGTCTGGCCCTGCGGCCTTGTGGATGTTGACCTGTTTAAAGGTCTTACTCACATCGGCTACGGAGAGTGTGATCACACAGTCGTCCAGAACAGCTGATGCTCTCATGCATGTTTCAGTGTTACTTGCCTCAAAGTGAGCATAGAAATAATTTAGCTCGTCTGGTAGGCTTGTGTCACTGGGCAGCTCGCGGCTGTGCTTCCCTTTGTAGTCTGTAATAGTTTGCAAGCCCTGCCACATCCGACGAGCATCGGAGCCGGTGTAGTCAATCTTAGTCCTGTATTGAAGCTTTGCCTGCTTGATGGTTCGTCGGAGGGCATAGTGGGATTTCTTATAAGCTTTGTGGTATACTCCTCAATGCCATCGGAGGAATCCCTGAACATATTCTAGTCTAGAAAAATAGTTCTGTAGCTTATCATCTGATTCATCTGACCACTTTCTTATTGACCGAGTCACTGGTGCTTTCTGCTTTAGTTTTTGCTTGTAAGCAGGAATCAGGAGGATAGAATTATGGTCAGATTTGCCAAATGGAGGGCGAGGGAGAGCTTTATACGCATCTCTGTGTGTGGAGTAAAGGTGGTCCAGAGTTTTTTTCCTTCTGGTTGCACATTTAACACGCTGGTAGAAATGAGGAGAGCCGCCTCTGGATGAGCGTTTTCCTGTTTGCTTATGGCCGTATACAGCTCATTGAGTGTGGTCTTAGTACCAGCATTGGTTTGTGGTGGTAAATAGACAGCTACGAAGAATATAGATAACTCTCTTGGTAAATAGTGTGGTCTACAACGTATCATGAGATACTCTACCTCAGGCGAGCAAAACCTTGAGACTTCATTAGATTTTGTGTACCGGCTGTTGTTTACAAATATACATAGACCACCACCCCTTGTCTTACCAGAGGCCGCTGTTCTATCCTGCTGAAAAAGCTTAAAACCTGCCAGCTGTATGTTATTCATGTCGTCGTTCAGCCATGACTCGGAGAAACATAAGATATTACAGTTTTAATGTCCCGTTGGTAGGAAATACGCGATCGTAGTTCGTCTATTTTATTTTCCATTGATTGTATGTTGGCTAATAAGACCGATGGTAAAGGGAGATTACCCGCTCGGTGTAGGATCCTTACAAGGTACCCAGAGCTTTGTCCCCGATATCTCCATCTCTTTCTCCTGCAAATGACGGCGATGAGGGCCTTGTCGGGCGTCTGAAGTAAATCCTTCCCATCCGAAGAATACGTATTCTTCAATGAGCCAGTTTGCGCTCTTCTGTGAAGGGAGTAGTACACAGCGCTGTACGAGATCTTCCGTTTCTTGGCAATTTCTCGCATGGAATAGCCTTCATTTCTCAGAACAAGAATAGTCTGACAAGTTTCAGAAGAAAATTATTTGTTTCCAATGTCAAGTCCTAGCTGATGGAGCTCAGGTACACCCCCTTCCCCTGAAACACACACATGCTGTTCCCCCGTTGTGACCATTTCCCCAAGTATCTCTGAGCAGTCAGACCTTTGATAATTCCATGCCACCAGGGCCACAATACTTTTCCCACTCTCTAATTATCTGAGTGTGACCCACTCCCTATGGGTTACTGCAGGTAGTGTTGCCAGCACTGCCACTACCTGGGTGGGGGCACCCCACTGGAATCCCCAACGGCTAGGTACAAGGTCATCAAGGTTCTCATTAACAGCTTTGAGAAATTCCTTGTATATTATGCTCACCCATCAGGGGGCTTTGCCAGGCAGGCTCAGAATCTTGAAGGGGTGGTGATGCTTTAGTAGGCCTCTGATCGCATTTATCTTTCTGTTTTGGCTGCCTATCGGCTACTTACAGTTGGCCCATAAAACAGATTAGGACTTCTCCTTAGTGTATGGGTCGTTCAGATCGGTGTCTAGGGTATAGGGTTGGAGACCGTTCCATCATGATAGGACAATAAATAAATCAACTATATTTATAATTTATTTTAAAATGTATAACCCATATCTGCACAAAATTGAAAGCTCTCTCTTATAACCTCTGAGACACACACAAGTCTCTTAACTTTGCACACAGTGATGGAGCACTGTGTTTTGGATCATTGTCATGTTGAAAGACCAACTTCTTCTGCAGTTTGATTGTTGTGGTAGAGGGGCGCAGATTTTTATCTAGTATGTCTCTGTATTGTGCGCCATTCATCCTCCCATCACTCCTGACAATATTGCCAGTCCCTGCTGCTGAAAAGCATCCCAATAACATGACGCTTCCACCACCATACTTTACGGTGGGGATGGTGTTACCTGGCTGGTGTGCAGTGTTTGACTTGTGCCACACATACCGCTTAGCGTTCAGGCCAAAAAAGTCCACTTTAGTCTCTTTCTTTTGAAAGTCTCCACCATACTTTGGGACCATACTGAGAGAGCAGTATTTATCCTCACAGATTCATTTAAAGCAGGTGATCCACTAATTTCTTACACAGGTGGAGTCCATCAACACATTGTGTGACTTGTTGTGGTAATATATTACACCTGAGCAAATTTAGACTTGCAATTACAAAGGGTATGAATACCTTTTTAATCTGATCATTTCTGTTTTTCATTTTTAGGACATTGTTGAAAGCTTTTGGAATTTTTATTTTTATTTGACATGGTGCTCTAGGCTTTGTGGATCAGTTGTGAAACAATCTGAGACAACAAAATATGGTAAACGTGTTGGGGGGTGAATACTTTTTTTTAAGGCACTATGTGTGACACATTTTTTGTAAATGTCACTGTAATGTACTTGTATTCGTCTAACTAAAAGGGTGAAAGACATGGAGAAACTTGGAAAGTCTCTTGAGGAACAATCAAGGGGAAACCGAGGTGTGAAGGACATCCAGCAGACGCTGGGAAAACTGAGCCAGGAGTGGACCAAGCTGGACAAACTGTGGGGCAGTAGGAACAGGAGGCTGGAACAGGGGGTGGAGCTACAGAAGCTGAATCAGGAGGCTGACCGTATCGAGGCAGCCCTGTCTGGGCATGAGGCCAGGCTGAAGGTCAAAGACCTGGGGGTAAGATAAAATATACTGTACACTGTTGAATCAGGAGGCTGACCGTATCGAGGCAGCCCTGTCTGGGCATGAGGCCAGGCTGAAGGTCAAAGACCTGGGGGTAAGATAAAATATACTGTACACTGTTATACAATCAATGGAAATATAATAATTAGCCTTATGGTATGTGGCGATGGATGTGTCTTTGTGTATGTATGTGTGTTTGTTCAGGTAAGACCACTTCTGTTCTCATCCAGTGTGTTTGTCTCTCCCTCTCTGTGCTCAGGACTCTGTAGACAATGTCCACAGTCTGTTGGGCAGACAGGAGGAACTGGAGGGCCTACTGAATTCTCTGGACCAACAGATCAGCCTCTTCCAAGACAAGAGCAAGGAACTCGTCAACAAACGACACTTTGCTGCCAAACAGTAAGACTTATGTTGATGACCAGTTTGGAGACATTTCCCCCAAATGTATAGGAAATGTGTAGCAGTGAACAATGTATTGTTCAAATTATTAAAAAAACATTGAAATAATCAAATCTTTTTTTTTTTGACTTTTTAGAATACAGGAGAGGTCACAGAATATTCAAGAGCGCAATAAGAAGCTTGGAGAGAGCTGCAAACGAAGACGGACCCTCCTGCTTGATTCACATAAGTATCAGGTACACTTGATATAGAAACCCACATTTTGTGTTCCTTTTACAGTGTCAGTTAAGTGCTTGAACATTTCTTATGTGTTTGTCATCAGGAGTTCCAGAGAGATGCTGAAGAAATGCTGTTGTGGATGGAGGAGAAGTTCAAGATAGCTGAAGACGAGTCATACCGGGACCCTACCAATATCCTCCGCAAGCTGAAGAGACATGAAGCGGCTGAGAAAGAGATGCAAGCTAACCAAGTGTGGCTAGACAGACTCACACAGGTATCACAGGGCTTTCACCATTCTATCCTTTCTATACCTAATGGCTCATAATAACACCTTCTCTCATCTGTTCGAATCGTGGCGAAACTACAACAAAAAAAGCACTATAAAGAAGAAAAAAAAGTCTGTTCACTGTTTGTTGCTCCCACTTCTTAATAATGCTATTGGTGATACAGATGGAAAGTTTCAACCAACGTGATAGTAAACTTGACAAACATTCAGTAAAACTAGACCACTAAACCAGTTGGGGGAGGAGATGCTTGTGGATGAGCACTACCAGAGCCAAAGCTTTAGGATGAAGGCTTCCTACTGTACGGTTAAATATTGTACGGTAAGCCTAATCGCTTTCCATTCGTTTGGGGAGCAAATGCTACTGTTACTGTACTGCTCTATTGTACTGTAAGTTAACCGGTTGTCTGGTTCCATCAGTTGGGAGAGGAGATGCTGTCGGAGGAGCATTACGAGAGCCAGAACATCAGGAGGAAGTCTACCCAGGTTAACAGTCGCTGGGTCAGGCTCCAGGGGAAGATGACTGAGAGAGGAGACAAGCTGAGACAGGCCGGACAGCAGGAGCAGCTCATGGAGCTACTGCAGGTAACACACTAACAACCTCAGTCTACACTACCTGGAACTACAGGTAACACACTAACAACCTCAGTCTACACTACCTGGAACTACAGGTAACACACTAACAACCTCAGTCTACACTACCTGGAACTACAGGTAACACACTAACAACCTCAGTCTACACTACTGGAACTACAGGTAACACACTAACAACCTCAGTCTACACTACCTGGAACTACAGGTAACACACTAACAACCTCAGTCTACACTACCTGGAACTACAGGTAACACACAACAACCTCAGTCTACACTACCTGGAACTACAGGTAACACACTAACAACCTCAGTCTACACTACCTGGAACTACAGGTAACACACACTAACAACACCTAACACCTCTACACTACCTGGAACTACAGGTAACACACTAACAACCTAACAACCTCTACACTACCTGGAACTACAGGTAACACACTAACAACCTAACAACCTCTACACTACCTGGAACTACAGGTAACACACTAACAACCTCAGTCTACACTAACAACCTCTACACTACCTACCTGGATCTAGTTTTCCTATCGATTTGTGTGAAAGGATGCTGTAGATAAATGTGGGTAGCACACTTCATTTTATGGTACTGTTTCCACTGGTATAAAACAAATAGGTCAATCATAGGTTATTACTATTTTACAAAGTGATTTTTCAGTATATACCTAGTTATTTCTTTACCATAAATTGAAATGTGTTGATGATGCTTATGATGCCTATCATAATTTGGTCTCGTCCACCAGCCAGCTCTCTCTCGCTGTCTATATGAGGTAGCAATTGAACCTGAGAACAAGGTAAATTGTAATCACATTGTTCCCAGGATGCCAAGCTGAAGATCGACGCCATCCAGAGGATGTTGCAGAACGCAGCCAAAGGTCACGATCTTCGCTCCAGCCGCCAGCTGTTGAAGGAGCACCAGCAGCTAGAGGCCGAGGCCCAGGAACTGGCTGACAAGATCAACACCATCGTGACCCGGGCCAAGCACCTGGCCACTAACCACTTTGACTCCCAGAGGATCCTTCAGGAGACAGATACGTACATGAAGCTGTAAGTAGTAAGGACTGATTAATATGATCTGTAATTAGTAGCAGTAAAGCAATCCACTGATCGATCCATTGATTGATCCATTTATTGATTGATTCAATAATGCATTGAATTAGCTAACCTAGTTCTCTATCTAGGGCCCAGAGTTTTTCCTGTTCAGGTTAACATGGTCTGAAAAAACATCTGTCCCCTGTTCATAATCAGTGTGGATATTTTTGAGACATCATCTCTGTATGCAGGTTCAAGTCGCTGCAGAAGCCTCTGGATCGTCGCAGGGCCCAGCTGGAGGCGTCCGTGGCTCTGTTTGGCTTCTATCATGATGTAGACATAGAACTCTCCTGGATAACCGAACACTACCCATCCACTGGCTCCACCAACTATGACAAGTCCCTGGCAGGGGCTATCAACCTCATGCAGAAACATAAGGTATCAGTCTGGTAACAAGAAAATAATGACAAAGTTTGATTTACATTTTATATCTAGTCATTTTGTTGCTTCTTATCCAGAGTGACTCTCATCCAGTCTTTTTGGTTAGTTTGTTTCCTGCCCAGGGTGGACAGATGTAAATGAGTTAAAGCTAGTGCAATATATGTGTTGTGCATCATCCCTGACAAAAATCAAATGTGTGTTCTGTGATCAGGAGCTGCAGGCAGAAGTGAACGCTCACCGTAAACACTTGAACCGGATCCTGGAGAAGGGGCAGAGCTTGGAGAAGTCCAGCCAATATGATGGAGAGGAAGTCCAGCAGAGGAATACACACCTGGCCACAGAGTGGGAGGAGCTAGAGGCAGCCTGTGACAAGAGGGCCATCCACCTGAACAGGGCCATCACTAGAGAACAGGTAGGGCCAACAGGAAAGCAGAATCCTGATTGTGATGGATCCAAAGAGGTTTTATTCATGATTATACAACAGGTGATTCTAATCCTGAATGGTGATTGGTTAAAACTGCATTCCAGCCGGTGTCTATTTCACAAGTTACCACCGGCTAAATCTGTGACGTTAAAATACCTATTTACTCTGTTCCATCTGACTGTGCAATCCACTGTCTCATCAGTCCAGCCAGGCAATTTATAATCACGATCTCCACTATAAAAAGCATCTAGACATTATCTCACATTTCTTTTAGACTGTACCTCTGAAGGACAATAATCATTATACCTCCATCACTGTACTCGTTTGCTCCTAGATCTTGCTTGACTGTGCGGAGCTGGAAACCCGTCTCTCTGAGACTCTAGCTTTGGTCAGCACTGATGAGTATGGCAAGAACGATCTAGCCACCCAGAGCCTTATCAAGCAACATCAGGTACTGTAACCCCATTCTCCTGTTCTCTTGTGTTTGACTGGCTGTATTCAAACTATACGTCACTGTCAACAGTTCTGTTGTTTGGATATAGCTGTTTGGCCATTCAGCAGATGGCTTTATCCAATAGTATGCTGTGATAATCAGAGGAGTTGGTTAATGCATCTGCACCTTGAGGAGCATGGTGTCTAATGCATCTGCACCTTGAGGAGCATGGTGTCTAATGCAGCTGCACTGTGAGGAGCATGGTGTCTAATGCAGCTGCACGGTGAGGAGCATGGTGTCTAATGCAGCTGACGTGAGGGAGCATGGTGTCTAATGCAGCTGCCGGTGAGGCATGGTGTCTAATGCAGCTGCACTGTGAGGAGCATGGTGTCTAATGCAGCTGCCGGTGAGGAGCATGGTGTTCTAATGCAGCTTGCACGGTGAGGAGCATGGTGTCTAATGCAGGCTGCACTGTGAGGAGCATGGTGTCTAATGCAGCTGCACGGTGAGGAGCATGGTGTCTAATGCAGCTGCACTGTGAGGAGCATGGTGTCTAATGCAGCTGCACGGTGAGGAGCATGGTGTCTAATGCAGCTGCACTGTGAGGAGCATGGTGTCTAATGCAGCTGCACGGTGAGGAGCATGGTGTCTAATGAAGCTGCACTGTGAGGAGCATGGATTGTGTAATGCTGCTGTCTCTGTTGTGTGTCCTGCAGGCGGTGGAGGGGCAGATGGAGGTGCTGGAGGCCCAGGTGGAGGAGCTGGGGATGTGTGGAGTCAGCCGTCCATGAGTGGACCTGGACGAGGTCAATAGACCATACAGCCGCATCAGCAGTCAGATGAGCAAGCTGCAACACCAAGCCCAAGTCAGGTGTGCTCAAGCAATCAAACACATGACATTTGATACAAAGATGCCATGAGATCATGGTTTGATGCCCCCCCCCCCCCCCCCCCCCCCTCAACAGGCACCTCGAGGAGACATATGTTATGGGTGAGTGTAACAGAGGAGTTGTCTACCTTCTCTTAGGGGCCAAAAGCTGAGGGAGGCTCTCCACCTCCATGAGTTCAGACGGGAGTCTTCAGAGCTGGACGACTGGATCACACAGCAGAGACAGATAGCCTCCTCTGAGGACTACGGAAATGACTATGAACATGTAGTGGTGAGAAATACCATCTACCACTACTGTCTATATATATTTGCACAGATCTCCAAAATGTTCAGTTGGAAAATATTATCCAGATTGTGAGCGTGAGTAATGCCTATTTCTTCCAAAATGTGGCATTTGTCATTGAAAATGAAAATTTTAACAAATGTTCTTGGTTTCCCATGATAGCTACTGAATGGTAAATTTGAGGCCTTCCTGAAGCGTTTGGACGTGGGATTTGATAGGATGCGGAGCTGCAAAGAGCTTGCTGATAGTCTCATTCAACATAAGCACCCTCAAGCTTCCAACATCAGGGACACACAACATCAGCTCAGGTATGGGCACCTAATCGATATTCTTTATTGCTCACACTACCAGTCCACTGTACAAATTAACAATGCGTGTATCCACATTCAAATGACGAAATACAACTCAAATCTGGTTGAAATGACATCATTACATGCTTGTTAACTTGTTGCAATGATGATGTCATTTCAAGCAGCTATGTCTATTGGGATAAAAGTAATGTTAAAGAGATCTTACCTGATGACCTGAGTCGGTTGTTTTTGTCTTGTTTCCCTCCTGTTTCATAGATTGTCATGGGAGGAACTGCAGGACTTGGCCAAAGACCGCAAAGACCGTTTACTCAAAGCCGAGGAGTGTCACAAGTTTTACAGAGATCTCACCGATGCCTTAGGACATATTGAGGTACAGTTTAAGCATAAATAAGTATATTTTGGATGAATTAGAAAGTGCCTTGAAAGTAGGGCTCGTGAGCGGCGCAGTGGTCTAAGGCACTGCATCTCAGAGCTAGAGGCGTCATTACAGACACCCTGGTTCGAATCCAGGCTGTATCACAACCGGCCATGATTGGTAGTCCCATAGGGTGGTGCACAAATAGCCCAGCGTTGTCCGGGTTTGGCCGGTGTAGGCCGTTATTGTAAATAAGAATTTGTTCTTAACTGACTTGTTTAGTTAAATAAAGGTTAAATCAAATAAATACTCTACCGTTCAAAAATGTAGGGTCGCTTAGAAATGTCATTCTTTTCCATGAAAACATGAGTTGCAAAATGAATAGGAAATATAGTCAAGACATTGACAAGGTTATACATAATGATTTTTAATTGAAATAATAATCGCGTCCTTCAAACTTTGCTTTCGTCAAATGATCCTCCACTTGCAGCAATTACATCCTTGCAGACCTTTTGGCATTCTAGTTGTCAATTTGTTGAGGTAATCTGAAGAGATTTCACCCCATGCTTCCTGAAGCACCTCCCACAAGTTGGATTGGCTTGATGGGCACTTAGGTACCATACGGTCAAGCTGCTCCCACAACAGCTCAATAGGGTTGAGATCCGGTGACTGTGCTGGCCACTCCATTATAGACAGAATACCAGCTGACTGCTTCTTCCCTAAATAGTTGCATAGTTTGGAGCTGTGCTTTGGGTCATTGTCCTGTTGTAGGAGGAAATTGGCTCCAACTGAGCGCCGTCCACAGGGTATGTATGGCATGGCGTTGCAAAATGGAGTGGTAGCCTTCCTACTTCAAGATCCCTTTTACTCTGTAGAAATCTCCCACTTTACCACCACCAAAGCACCCCCAGACCATCACATTGCCTCCACCATGCTTGACAGATGGCGTCAAGCACTCCTCCAGCATCTTTTCATGTTTTCTGCATCTCACGAATGTTCTTCTTTGTGATCTGAACACCTCAAACTTAGATTTTCTGGACTTTTTTCCAATCTTCCTGTGTCTGTGTTCTTTTGCCCATCTTTTCTTTTTATTGGCAAGTCTGAGATATGGCTTTTTCTTTGCAACTCTGGCTAGAAGGCCAGGTAAAATGGGTAAAATAGGATGGGTAAAAGAACACAGACACTGGACAGAGGAACTCTGCGTAGAAGACCAGCATCCCAGAGTCGCCTCTTCACTGTTGACGTTGAGTCTGGTGTTTTGCGGGTATTATTAAATGAAGCTGCCAGTTGAGGACTTGTGAGGCGTCTGTTTCTCAAACTAGACACACTAATGTACTTGTCCTCTTGCTCAGTTATGCACCGGGACCTCCCACTCCTCTTTCTATTCTGGTTAGAGCCAATTTGCGCTGTTCTGTGAAGGGAGTAGTACACAGCGTTGTACAAGATCTTCAGTTTCTTCGCAATTTCTCATATGGAATAGCCTTAATTTCTCAGAACAAGAATAGACTGACGAGTTTCAGGAGAAAGTTCTTTGTTTCTGGCCATTTTGAGCCTGTAATCGAACCCGCAAATGCTGATGCTCCAGATACTCAACTAGTCTAAAGAAAGCCAGTTTTATTGCAAAAGGGCTTTCTAATGATCACTTAGCCTTTTAAAATGATAAACTTGGATTAGCTAACACAACGTGCCATTGGAACACAGGAGTGATGGTTGCTGATAATGGGCCTCTATGCCTTTGTAGATATTCCATAAAAAATCTGCCAATTCCAGCTGCCATTTACAACATTAACAATGTCTACACTGTATTTCTGATCAATTTAATGGACAAAGAATTTGCTTTTCTTTCAAAAACAAGGACATTTCTAAGTGACCCCAAACTTTTGAACGGTAGTGTATAATAGCTCAGTGACTTGCTGAGAGGCTCAGTGTTGCTCAGAGTTCATATAGAGTTAATCTCTGTGTAAAAGTATCAGTCTTGACCTACAATGTTTACTGTGCTCCTTATCCGTGTGGTGTCAGGACATCAACTTAATTTAAGGCACTGATCTGACTCAGACAAACAATCAGCTGTGTAATGCTCACTGAAAGTACACCATGTAAATTAAGTGTGAGGGTAAAATCGAATTGTGTAATGCAAATAAAAGTCACTACTGCTTAGCAAATGCATGCTGATAAATTATTATTGAGTTTGTGTGATTCATCCTCTGTCTGTGTTCTCTCTCTCCATCCATCCATCCCCCCGTCTCTCTCGCTCTCTCTCCAACCACCACAGGAGAGGTACAAGAGCATTCCTGATGACATCGCCAGGGACCTGCGAGGGGTGCTTTTGCAGCTTCGTAAACACGAGGCTCTAGTCCACGTGCTAGCAGGGAACGAGCAGCAGGTACTGAACACAACACATCAATAGTTTACCCACAACTTTTGTGATCAAATGTTCTTATTGACTGACTTTAACAACAATACAATCAATGATAATCCGTTCACCCAGAATTCCCAAAAATGTTTTGCCCTGTATTATACTGTAGATTGTATAAAACTGTCACTTACTCTTCCATTTTCTTGAGCTAACGATTGAGCTAGGGCTTTCTAAGCTGTTCTTTGAGGATATTTCACTCAGTGGTTACTGTAATGGAGGTGGTTTTGTGAGCCACGCTTGTGTGATAAGTAACCTTGCCGTAGACTGGTCTAGGTTTTAGCCCAGCGGGCTAACACAATCTTCTGGCGCACAGGTCGCTCAAATTACCATCCAGGCCAGTTGTGGGGGTTGCCTGCATGTCTTCATTGTCCATCTATGAATCTTCCTATCATATGGGTTGTTCTTAGCTCCAGGAGCTGCTGGATATGGCAGACTCCACCCTGGACCTGTGCTCCCCAGAGATGAGGGTTCTCCTGCAGGATCAACAACAGGAGGTGGTGGAGCACTGGGAGAAGCTGCGCCTCCACATGGACCAGAGGGAGGGAGACCTCAAACGGGCACGCCAACGCTACCTCTTCCTCAACACGGTAACTGACTCTATATTAACCATTAGAGACACCATTTCCGTTTGCAAACTCTCTCTGATCCTTTACCAGGACTAATAAGCATTGTCAATGGCGATTCTACATTGAACGTGCTTTTTAGTCCAGGGGTAGACTTAATTTGAGTCTAGGAAATCAGCATTAAGAGTTTCCTAGTTCTTGTTACACTGATTGATTTGGATATTACATGATGTATATATTGCATGTTGGTTTTAACGTCTATTTTGGTGTTCTAGGTCCAGGACTATGCTCTGTGGTGTGCCCAGGTGTTGAGTGGGATGACAGCGGAGGAGTCTATTAGAGACGTGGCCACCTGTGACCTGCACCTGGCCCAGCACCAGCAGCTGTGGGCTGAGATCGTGGCCCGGGAGGAGACCTACGACCAGGCAGTGGCTATGGGGCAAGAGCTGCAGGTGCAGGACAGACACAACGCAAGAGAGGTATTCAATTTAGTAGTTCTTTATTGTCACAGAAACACAATTCAGTTGCAGCAGAATTACACACATTGAATGAGCATATACACACTCTGTATTCCTATAAATGTCTCAATGTTTTCTGTGCAAATATTTTCTACTGTCCCAGCATTCTGAGGCTTGAATACATACAAGAGGAGAGAGTTGGTTTTACATAAATGGTACCTAAATAAGCTGGCAATGTGTGGTGTCTTCCTCCTACCAGGTCCAGGATAAGCTGAGTGGTCTACAGGAGGAGAGGGACTCACTTCATGGCCACTGGGAGAGGAAACAGAGAGGCCTGGAGGGGACCCACCTGGAACAGGTCTTCTACAGGGACACAGAGAGCATGGAGAAGATCACCAACTCCCAAGAGGTCAGAGGTCAAAGCTGGTCAATCAAAGAATATATGCTCTGTTTCAAGACTCACATTGTCAGTGCAAGCCCCTGACGGTGCAATTACATCCATTTTGAAGCAAAACACATGTTCTCCTATGCTGTGGTACATGTTCATATTTTGAATGCCCCCAACTTCTTGTTTTTCCTTCCAGATCCTTCTGAAGAACAGTGATCTGGGGACGTCAGTTGATGAGACAGAGGGACTCATAAAACGCCATGAAGCCTTTGAGAAACTCCTCAGCACTCAGGAGGACAAGGTCTGAATTCCTTCAATCCTCCGCTGTCCATCTTTATGAAGTGCACTATCCCATTGTCCTTAACTCTGAAAGCGCTAACATAATTTTTGCTTAAAAACGCCAACTGGGATAATTTTTGATAATTAGTAATGATTTCAAAGAGATACAATTGGTAATCATTTCAGAGAGAGACTGTGGTAATAATTTCAAAGAGATACTGTCCGTCAAGCAGTAACACTTTTTTTTGTAAATAGTTAAAATTCCCCCAAATAAGCATTTGATTTTTTTATTACACATTTATGGTCAAAATGTGATGTATCAAAATAGACATGTTTGTATGTTTTTCATGATTTGAACAGATATTTTGATTAATTTCATCCATGGCCTCTTGTTATGAACATTTGTCTGTTATTCATTCAAAGGGTTGTTTCTGTGGTACTTAGAGGCTGAAAAAGTTGGCGATTGAGCTAATCTGACATACCTGTACGACGTAAAATGCCTACTGATATTGGCTATATAGGCAATATGGGCGCTGGTGCCATCACACTTTTAACTCTAACTTTGGAACATTATGGGCTATCAACTCTGTTCCAATTGCATCTGAAAGATGATGATCACAACTTGGTTATGTAGATTGTGTTATAGTGGCTGCTACGCCCCCGAGGGGCCAAATCTGGGGTTGCTCCATATCTATAAACGCAGCATGCAACAATTTCAATGATTTTACTGAGTTATAGTTCATATAAGGAAATCAGTCAATTGAAATAAATAAATTAGGCCTAAATCTATGGATTTCATGTGACTGGGCAGGGGCACAGCCATGGGTGGGCCTGGGAGGGCATAGGCCCACCGACTGGGAAGCCAGCCAATCAGAATGAGTTTTTCCGCACAACAGGGCTTCATTACAGACAGAAATACTCCTCAGTGGCATTGTGTAATGTGACAAAACTGTACATTTTAGAGTGGCCTTTTATTGTCCCCAGCACAAGGTGCACCTGTGTAATGATCATGCTGTTTAATCAGCTTCTTGATATACCACACCTGTCAGGTGGATGGATGATCTTGACAAAGGAGAAATGTTAAGTAACAGGGATGTAAACAAATTTGTGCACAAAATCTGAGAGAAATAAGCTTTTTGTGTATATTTCTGGGATCTTTCAGTTCAGGAAACATGGGACCAACACTTTTCATGTTACGTTTATATTATATATATATTTTCAGGGTACATGCATCTTGGAATTTAATAATCTATGATATAACATACACTGTCAAGTGTTCTGTGTATGTGTCTCAGCCTGTTCAACCACAGCACTGTCATTGCTCTTTAGATATCATTGCTGAAGGACCTTGCTGAGAGACTGAAGAAGGAAGACTTCAGTCGTGAGAAAGCCGGCCACATCCACAGCAAGCTGAAGGCCCTCCTGGAGAGGCGAAGCAGGATTAAGGGACTGTCAATCAAACGCAGAGAGGAGTTGGCAATCTCCAGGCTGCTCTGCATCTTCAACCGCAATGCTGCCGAGGTACAGTACCACACATCACCTGTGGTCAGACATGGGTTCCAATCCAGGGGCCAGGGTTCCGGGCCAGAAGCACGCTTTTGACTGCACTTTCAGTTTTGCTTCGGTACTGCAGTTTAACTGATGTCTGGCCCAGAAAGACAATTCCTGTAGACGGCCCCATAGAAAAGTCCAATTTGAAAATTCCTAAGAAGACACTTTAGTCATCACCTTTGAGTACAAACTATCCATTGAATTATTTAAATAATTGTAGCTGTGGCCAATTCCTTTTCCATTACTTACAGCTAAAGATATTAACATTTTATATTCATGCTCTGACATCATGAGCCCAGCTAGCCAGGGGAAGTGCCGGTTGGCTTGTTTAGCTGTCCACGTGCTTAGCACGCTCTGACAGAGTTCCCAGAGCATGTTCGCGCAATACTGCTGTCTGTCCAGTGTGCACTGAGTGCTAGTGCGCAGACGCAGTAAGAAAGATGTTAACAACCACGAAACGGTGTATGCGAATGAGAGTAGATTACGTTGAAAACTACGGTCGGCCATCTTGGAAGCAGTCTAGTTCTTTTATTCATCAATGATTCAAATGCTATTTGTTTTCTTTCAACTACTTTCACCCGTTGAGCCTGGCTGACCTGGAGTGCCAGATGGGCTTGCGCTTCGAGACTAGTCCATTAGTTCCCTTGCACCAGAAAAGCTCAATCAAGTGTAGATGGAGTATTTAGAGAGAAATAATTATAGAAAATAATTACAATTTGAACCAAGGTCTGCCTGTGGTAGATGAAGCGATGTTGTGATGATGTCTGTCTTTGGCCCAGGCTGAGGAGTGGGTGTCGGAGCGTATGCAGAAGATGCAGGAGGATTCCAAGGTGGACCTGAGCAACCTGCAGACCAAGATGAAGCTGCTCCAAAAACATCAAGTCTTTGAGGCAGAGATTCTCGCCCACAGCAGAATCATTGACTCAGTGCAGCTGGTATGAGCTGTTATTAAACTACACTGGGGAGGGTTTCTTGTCAGCGATAACTACAGTACATAGTTCAGTAACACTTTATCCTTATAATCCTTTACAACTTCTTATAAGCATGTAGGAGCCTTTATAATGTCTCATACGTCATAATATGTCATAGAGATTCATGTATCATTGTTTGAGCTGACTAAAACTGACCCCTGTGCTGGCCTAGGCTGGTGAGGAGCTGGTGTCTCTGCATCACCCTAAGTCCCAGGAGGTTCGTCGTAGTGTTGCAGCTCTTGAGAAACACTGGGAGGAGCTGAAGCTGGCGGTGGCCGCCAGGGGGAAGGTTCTAGAAGACAACAGAGACTTCCTGGAGTTCCTGCAGAAGGTGGACCAGGTGGAGGTCTGGATCAGACAGAAGGTAAGCATGGACTAGAACAAGGAGTCCTAGAAGAGCTATGAAAAGAAGTCCCTGCACACTTGAATCAGATGCAAGTTTCAGTGTTAAACTTCAGTCAACAACAACCTTTTGTCAGAGCACACCACCTAGAAGAGCAATGTATGAAGGAACGTTCAAGAGTAGGCAGTATGGCAACGTGAGACTTTAGATGAGAATGCAACCACAAAACGTTGGATTGCAAGAAGAATGCAGGAGCTACCACGATACCAGTAGTTGTCAGCATGTCTCGCATATTGATAATATAAAACACAAACATGGAAATAATTAATTTTCACATAGCTTTGTTGTATGTGTTCTGTTCTTTTTCAGGAGGTCATGATAAACATAGGGGATGTTGGCACAGACTATGAGCATGGGCTCCAACTGCTGAAGAAACTGAATGAGTTTAGAGGATCAGGCTCTGGGGTGAGTTTGTTTCTGAACGAACATACGGCATTTACAGTACTAGCGTTTGCCATCGCTGCTGGTCTTGGAACTTTGGGCGAGTTTAGTGACCCTTATCAAGAAGGAGAATTGGAAAATTGAATTGAGTGCGTTTTATTTCAGGAAGTCACAGTGGACGATGCTCACATCAAGGCCATCAACAACCTGGCTGCTCGGCTGGAGAGGCAGAACAGTGACGAACTGGCTACAGTGAAACAGCGCAGACAGCAGCTTAATGACAGGTGACACCCAGCCTACTGAGAAAATTAATTGATGATGATGATGACTGTGGTGATGTTTGTCCTTCAAGAGGAAAACTATTTCTACAGCTCACAGGTTCCGATGCCTTTTTTCAACCAGAAAAGTTGTAATGTACTGTACACATACTGTAGTATAATTTATATATTTTTTGGACCTGCTCTAACACCTTTTCTTTTCACCACACCTTCCATCAGATGGAGTAAGTTCCATGGCAACCTGAGCAGCTATAAGAAGAAGCTGGAGGCAGCGCTGGTGATCCACTCTCTCATCAGAGAACTGGATGAAGTCCGGGAGAGAGCCAATGAGAAGGTTGGAATGGCTTCATCTTAGCCCTTCTCTATAAAACCTACTTAACATTAAGTGTCTTATGTATGACTTACTGTAACAGATGTCATAAGAAGATATCACAGATCTCAGTTTCAGAGTACAGTATTTGAGTATACACCTGTCAAGCTATTTTATAAAGTAATTTTTCTGTAATTAATATTACCTGATTAAACTAATCATGTAAATGTAATTAGCTAGAAAGTCGGGGCACCACGGCACCCTGTTTAAAGACCTGGTAATCTTTTATATCAATAGCAGTCAATTATTATTATTATTTTATATGTTTTTTGTATTTTTCACCCCTTTTTTCTCCCCAATTGGTAGTTACAGTCTTGTCCCATCGCTGCAACTCCCGTACGGACTCGGGAGAGGCGAAGGTCGAGAGCCATGCGTCCTCCGAAACACAACCCAACCAAGCCGCACTGCTTCTTGACACAATGCCCATCCAACCCGGAAGCCAGCCGCACCAATGTGTCGGAGGAAGCACCGTACACCTGGCGACCGTGTCAGCGTGCACTGCGCTCAGCCCGCCACAGGAGTTGCTAGTGCACGATGAGACAAGGATATCCCTGCCGGCCAAACCCTCCCTAACCCGTGCGCCGCGCCATGGGCCTCCCGGTCGCGGCCGGCTGCAACAGAGCCTGGGCTCAAACCCAGAATCTCTGGTGGCACAGCTAGCACTGCGATGTGCCTTAGACCACTGCGCCACTCGGGAGGCCCTAGCAGTCAATTATTAATCGTCACCTTATTCAGTCTCATCTGAACGTCGTAAAATTCTCGGTTATCTTCACGAACCCTGGATAACAAGTTGAATCAGCAATACAAATGTGGTTTAATTATTTATTTACTAAATACCTAAATAATCACACAGAATTGCATATACACAGGATGGATCATACATTGACATCAGTCCTCACGTCACCAGGAACACAATGTTAATTTCGTTAGGTTGTAGTCGTTCAACCATTCACAACCAGAGCTCACGCTGAGGTTGGCTTAGTTCTGTAGTTGATATTAGCCCTTTTAAACGTATGGACAGCAGTCCTCACGTCATCGGGAACACAAGGTTGACTTTTCGTCAATGGGCTTTTGTAGTGGTGGAGAGAAGGGCGTGTTTTATAGTTTACAACCAATGTCTGTTCACATGGACGGGGCCACTGAGTTGAGCATAGTTCACTTATGAAAACAATTCTCTCATTTAGAAGCTAAAATTACATTTCATCGTTTCATATTTAAACATTTAAATTGCACAACAATTCCATGTGAATCTGATAACTATAATGTGTAGACTTTCCAATATACAGTTTATGTCATCCTATCATCAGTAATAATGTCTCAGACGACAACGGATCTGATATCATATTCTTTAAGTACCAACAGATATTTTGAACTGGTTGGATTAGAGAAATATGTTTCCGTTCCCCACCCTTTTGATGTTACCAGACTCTCTCAATGTTAACAAAGGGCTTTTCCAAGAGTCAAATCTGTAGAGTAGAGAGAGGTAAGGGGGAAAGGTATTTATGGGGGTCATAAACCTCACCAACAAGGCAACGCCATGACACACCCTTGTTGTCTTGAAAGAGTGTCCACATCATATTGTATTTAATTCCTATCTGCTGGGATTCCTATTGTAGATGCATCTGCTGCAAGGCCAGGACTGTGGCTGGGATGTGGAGAGTGTGGAGAATCTGATACGACGCCACGAGGAGACTGAACGTGAGGCTGGAGTCATACAGGAAAGAGGCAAGGTGAGAAGAAGCCACAACATGGCCTGATATACTGTAATGCGTTTTACAGTGAAACAGAAAAATATAGGTGAATTGAATCGAATATTTGAAAGACCAACTAATTGCATCCTGGTCTTGTGTTGATTTGCCAGGCACTGGAAAAGGACACCGCTGACCGCCTGAAAGCTCAGTCTGTGATGGCCGACAAACTGAGCAAAAAGCAGAAAGAGGTCAAAACCGGCCTTGTGAAGCTAGAGAAGGACATTAAACTCAGGTGTGTTGCAAATAGTAACTGAAATATCCTGAAAATATGTACTCTTTCCAAACGTGATACACTACACGGCCAAAAGTATGTGGACACCTGTTCGTCGAACATCTCATTCCAAAATCATGGGCATTAATATGGAGTTGGTTCCCCTTTTTGCTGCTATAACATCTTCCTCTCTTCTGGGAACGCTTTCCCCAAATGTTGGAACATTGCTGTGAGGACTTGCTTCCATTCAGCCACGAGCATTACTGAGGTCGGGCACTGACGTGGGAGATTAGGCCTGGCTCGCAGTTGGCGTTCCAGTTCATCCCAAAGGTCTTCAATGGGGTTGAGGTCAAGGCTCTGTGCAGGTCAATCAAGTTCTTCCACAATGATCTCACAAAGTTGTAAGCTCAGAATCGTCTAGAATGTCATTGTATGCTGTAGCGTTAAGATTTTCCTTCACTGGAACCTAGCCCGAACCATGAAAAACAGCCCCAGACAATTATTCCTCCTCCACCAAACTTTACAGTTGGCACTCTGCATTGGGGCAGGTAGCGTTCTCCTGGCATCTGCCAACCCCAGATTCGTCCGTGGGACTGTCAGATGGTGAAGCGTGATTCATCACTCCAGAGAACACGTTTCCACTGCTCCAGAGTCCAATGGAGGCGAGCTTTACACCACTCCAGCCGACGCTTGGCATCAACTTACAGTTGACCGGGGCAGCTCTAGCAGGGCAGAAATTTCACGAACCATGTTGAAAGTCAATGAGCTCTTCTATAAGGCCATTGCATAGCTGTGTGCCTTATTTTATATACCTGTCAGCAACGTGTGTGGCTGAAATAGCCAAATCCTCTAATTTGAAGGGGTGTCCACATACCTTTGTGTATATATAGTGTACTTTGATCTTGCAAAAATGACACAATGGAATCATTATTCAAGTCATTATGACAGTATAGATGTGTGTGCTCTGTTAGGACACCATCTACTTCCTCTTGTTTTATTATGGGGTATGGGGAAGCGGCAGAGAGACTAATAGGAAGTGATGTTACAGGAAGGAGAGGCTGCAGGAGGCTCACCAGCTGCAGCTGTTCAAGGCTAACCAGCGCCTCCTACTGGACTGGACCCTGAAGCAGAGCTCTGAGATGGGAGAGAAAGGCCTGCCCAAGAGCAAGAACGAAGCAGAGCGATTCATAGTAGAACATCAAGACTGGAAGGTGACGACTGATTATGATATTCAAGTTATCTTGGCTATCTTTCTAGGTCTCCTTGCTGTTTTATCTTTCTAGGTCTCACTAGGAAAGGAGGTTTTCAACCTTTCCTAGTGATGTTAAATATAAGTTTTTTAAAATCCCCCAAATATTTTAACCTCCCATAAGACCCATTTAAATTGCAAATGTATGTTTCCGGAAGAGATTAAATGTGTTAATGTGTTCTAGACTGAGATTGATGCACGGGGGGAGCGTATCGACTCTGTCAGAGACTTTGGCCTGAGTCTGGTAAAGTCTGGACACAGCTCATCATCAGAGATCAATAAGTCTCTGACCAAGCTGGAAGAGGCCAAGATGGGTCTGAGCCAGACCTGGCAGAACAGGAAGAAGACTCTGGATCAGGCTCTAGGCCTACAGGTAACCCTAACTTAGAGACATTTGTACAATTTATGTTGTGAATGTAGCTCATCAAACATTAGGCATGTTTTCCTGCT
This sequence comes from Salvelinus sp. IW2-2015, assembly GCF_002910315.2. NCBI lineage: Eukaryota > Metazoa > Chordata > Actinopteri > Salmoniformes > Salmonidae > Salvelinus > Salvelinus sp. IW2-2015. The sequence goes on along the minus strand of NC_036849.1, from coordinate 8,893,102 downwards.
TATTTATTGCTTATTGGTGGCAGTCAACGCACCTAATAAAATAAGGGTAAAATACATTTTAAAAAGTTACATAAATCTTGTTTTCATTTCAGATATTCCTTGGCTACATGGAGCAGAGTGAGAGCTGGTTGAGCAACAAGGAGGCCTTTCTGGCCAATGAAGACCTTGGGGTAGGAACTCAATGTCTTTGCTCGTAAATTATGTGTGAACAATTTATGTAGGCCTTTTTAAAGGACTTATGAAGGCTGCATCAGATGTGTTGTTTAAATTGTGACATTGATTGATTATTGCAGAGTTCTCTCTCTGATGTGGAGACCCTCCAGAGAAAGCAAGCCCTGTTTGAGAACACTCTGGATGCTCAGATGGAGCAGGTGGAAGGAGTGGAGCGGTTCGCCCAACAGCTGATCCAGCAGAAACACTTTGACTTGGACAATATCAAGTGCAAGAGCAAGTCTGTGCTGCTCAGGTAGAAGCCAACAATGAACTATGAGCCAAATATTTCCCTGTTTTCAAAGACTGCCCATATACAAAGATATTGTTTGGTGTATGAAATGATTTCTTCTGCCTTTGTTTGCTATACCTGACTCAAAAACCATGCCTCTCTCCAGAAAAGGAAAACTGTTGGAAATGAGTAAGGTTCGCCGGAAGGCTCTTGAAGAATCTCTACAACTCCAGACGTTCCTGGGTAGCAGCTATGAGGTATGAGAAGTTGGGTTTGCTTGAAGGGTCCGCTTTAACCAACTCAATGTTAGTGTGGGTCGATGAGGTTGATATGCAAGACTAAAACATAAGTATACCCCTGAGTGAATACTTTGTAGAAGCACCTTTGGCGGCGATTACAGCTTTGAGTCATCTTGGGTATTTCTTTATCAGCTTTGCACTTCTGGATTTGGGGATTTTCTCGCATTCTTCCCTGCAGATTTTCTCAAGTTCTGTTAAATTAGATGGGTAGCTGCAGTGAACAGCAATCTTCAAGTCTTTCCACAAATTTTCAGTGGGATTCAAGTCTGGGCTTTGGCTGGGCCACTCAAGGATTTTCACATTCTTGTTCTGAAGCCATCCCGGTGTTGCTTTGGCTGTAAGCTTGGGGTCATTGTCCTGTTGGAACGTAAATCTTCGTCCCAGTCTAAGGTTGTTTGCACTATGAAGTAGGATCTCATCAAGGATTTGCCTGCATTTGCCTCCTTTCATTATTCCCTCTATTCTTTCCAGTCTCTCAGTCCCTGCCGCTGAAAAGCATCCCCATAGCATGATGTTCCCACCACCATGCTTTACGGTAGGGATAGTGTTAAATGGGTGATGAGCTGTGCCTGGTTCTCCAGACATAGCGCTTTGCATTCGTGCCAAAACGTTTTGTCTCATCAGACCACTAAACCTTTTGCCTTATGATTTCAGTCTTTCACGTCTTTTTCCAAACTCCAGGCGTGCTGTCGTGCCTTTTTCTCAGGAATGGCTTCTGTCTGGCCACTCCCACTAAGTCCAGATTTGTGAAGTGCTGTAGAGACTGTTGTCCTGGCAGGTTCTCCCATCTCAGCCAAGGAACTCTGTAGTTCTGTCAGAGTGTTCATTGGGTTCTTGATAATCTCCTTGACCAAGGTTTTTCTTGCCCGTTTGCTCAGTTTGGTTGGACGGCCAGCTCTAGGCAGAGTCTGGGTAGTTCAATATTTTTTACATTTCCCAATGATGGAGACCACTGTGGTCATGGAAACTTTAAACACTCTAGACATTTTTATACCCTTTCCCAGATATATGCCTCATCACAATTCTATCTCGGAGATCTACGGACAGGTCCTTGGACTTAATAGTATATTTTCAGCTCTGACATGTTCTGTCAACTGTGGGACCTTATATAGATCGGTGTGTCTTTCTAAATCATGTCCAATCAGTTGAATTGGCCACAGGTGGACTTCAATCAAGTTGTAGGGACATGGATTATCAAAGACAATTGGATGCTTCCTGAGCTTAATTTGGAGGTTCATAGCATCGGGTGTGTGAATACTTATGTAAATTAGATATTTCTGTGTTTCATTTTCACTTTGTCATTATGGGGTATTGTGTGTAGATGGGTGAGAACTAATCTATGTAATACATTTTGAATTTAGGCTGTAAAACAAAATGTGGAATAAGTCAAGGGGTATGAATACTTTCTGAAGGCACTGTAAGTAATGTGTAGTACCTTGAACCTGTAAAGTAATGTGTGATAACTGAAACCTGCAGGTGTGCTCGTGGCTCAATGAGAGGAATGCAGTGGCCCTGGATGAAAGCTGGAGAGACCCCATCAACCTCCAGGCCAAACTACTGAAACACCAGAGCTTTGAGGCTGAGATCTTAGCGAACCGTAACCGAGTTGACACTCTTACTAAGGTATGTGTGAATAAGTGCTTTCGGTGCACATTAATCACAGAGTAGTATCTCAGTACTTGCCTATGGCTTATGACAGCTCAATACACCTTCAGATAGAATAACATAGCTCTTTGTCCTTCATAGAATCTGCAAGGTCCTCTGTTCTGAGACCAGTGTATCGGCAGATGTTATCCACAGCACAGTTAATAACACTTGCCTAGACCAGTCACTGCTAACTGAGTCAATGTTCACCCACAGGAGGGTGAGAGAATGATAGCAGCGGGTCACTCCACTCCTGGGAAGATCAAACCGTGGCTGAAGGACCTTAACCATGGCTGGGACCTGCTCCTCAACAACTGTAAAGAGAAGAAATCTCGTCTGCAGCAGGCCTACCAGGTATTTGCACCTCATAGACGTATTGTACTCATCTTTGATGATAGATACAGTAGATGATACTGTGAAAAAGAGAATGTAACTTTTATGAGATGATAAACTAAAAATCAAATCAAATTTTATTGGTCGCCTACACATACAAAAGTATGTTGATTAGGCTATTTCAGCCACACCCGCCGTTGCTGACGGGTGTATAAAATCGAGCACACACCCATGCAATCTCCTTAGGGAAACATTGGTAATAGAATGATCTTACTGAAGAGCTCAGTGACTTTTAATGTGGCACTGTCATAGGATGTCACCTTTCCAACAAGTCCGTTCATAAAAGTTTTGCGCTGTTAGAGCTGCCTCTGTCAAGTGTAAGTCCTGTTATTGTGAAGTGGAAATGTCTAGGAGCAACAACGGCTCAGCTTGTGGTAGGCTACACAAGCTCACAGAACGGGACCGGCGAGTGCTGAACGAGACTGGCGAGTGCTAATGCATGTAAACGGGTAAAAATAGTCTGTCCTCGGGTTGCAATACTGCCTCTGCAAGCATTGTCAGCACAATAACTGTTTGTCGGGAGCTTCGTGAAATGGGTTTCCATGGCCGAGCAGCCCCGCACAAGCCTAAGATCACCATGCACAATACCAAGCGTTGGCTGGAGTGGTGTAAAGCTCGCCGCCATTGGACTCTGGAGCAGTGGACACACATTCTCTGGAGTGATGAATTACGCTTCACCATCTGACAATCCGACGGATGAATCTGGGTTTGGCTGATGCCTGGAGAACGCTACCAACTGCGAGCCAGGCCTAATCGCCCAACATCAGTGCCCGACCTCACTAATGCTCTTGTGGCTGAATGGAAGCAAGTCCCTGCAGCAATGTTCCAATATCTAGTGGAAAGCCTTCCCAGAAAAGTGGAGCTTGTTATAGCAGCAAAGGGGAGACCAACTCCATTTTAATGTCCATGATTTTGGAATGAGACGTTTGACGAGCAGGTGTCCAGATACTTTTGGTCTTGTAGTGTATTTGCAGAGACAACATCCCCTCCAGGTAAAGTAATAAAGCATTCTGCTTAAAAAGGCCGAATGCAGCTGTTTTTATTTCAATATCAAATATTTTCTGGGCAACAATTAAATACCTGACTTTTATAGTTTTCCATTAAAATGGTTGAAAAGAAACAAAAATAGCTTTTTAACAAAAATAATTCTCAAACAAGAATTTAGCTAGGACTGTTTGGGAGTGGTCGGAGTTAGACTCTCTTTTGTTATTGGTCTATATTAACTTATATCGGCTGCTGATGTCACGAGGCAAGCCAAAACTCCACCCATGCAAAACCTGCTGAATAGAAGGTCTTGTGTAGATTGTACCAGCAACTATTAGGAAATAACACTGATCAAATGCCTTCATACTTTTACAGTGTTAGTTTCATCAGCTGTTGTACAATATGATATAAAACATATTTTGACTGCTCTTGGTCTTTAAGTAAAGTGTTAAGCTATAATTCTTCTATGAAATTGTTATTTTCTACCACCAGGCTTTACAGTTCCAACGTTCTCTGGACGACATCGAGGAGTGGCTTGGGTCCGTAGAAGTTGAAGTAACCAACGAGGACTGTGGCACTGACCTCCCGTCAGTCAGCAGGCTGCTGAAGGCTCTACAGGACCTGGAGGAGGTAGTGGATGGCTATCTGGAGAGGATCCAGGGCCTGGTGGATACAGCCAAGGACTTCAGCTCCAAGGGCAACTTCCTGGCCCAGGAGATCCAGCAACGAGTAGGCCAAACTGTCAATAGGTACGTTGTTGTTTTTTGTCAAAGATATATAAATAATACTGGCAAAGCATATAATGTCTTTGATTCTCCCCAACTACATTTAAATATTAGTCAGAGTACGAGACAGATTAACAAAACACACGTTTATTACTATGTAACAGAGCACACACACACCAATACTGCATGGCTGTGAGACTGCGCTTGTGAAAGGAAATATAAGGGTTTTACACAGTAGTAAGTTTTGGGTCTTTTTTTTTCATGGTCCTTCGAGACTGATTTTAACCAACTTTCGTTTTTGCAGATATAACAGTCTGGCTGAGCCATTGCAGAACCGACGGGAGACCTTAGAATCCTGGCAGATGTTGTTCCAGTTCTACCGTGACATGGAGGATGAGCTGGTCTGGGTCCAGGACAAACTGCCCTCTGCCTCCGCCAAAGACTGGGGAACCTCCCTACAGAGTACTCAGTCTATGGTCAAAAAACATCAGGTCAGAGACAGGGATGGTCAATGTTCCAGTTTGCAGTTAAAACCTCTCTGGGATAGCGGGACGCTTGCGTCCCACCTGGCCAATAGCCAGGGAAAATGTAGACCGCCAAATTCAAAAAAATTATAGAAAATCAAACTTTCATTAAATCACACATATAAGATACCAAATTAAAGCTACACTCGTTGTGAATCCAGCCAACATGTCAGATTTCAAAAAGGCTTTTCGGCGAAAGCATAAGATGCTATTATCTGATGATAGCACAATGTCAACAAAGAGAGTGTAGCATATTTCAATCATGCCGGCGCTACTCAAAACGCATATATAAAATATAAAACATGCATTACCTTTGATGAGATTATTTTGTTGGCACTCCAATATGTCCCATAAACATCACAAATGGTCCTTTTGTTCGATTAATTCCATCCATATATATCCAAATTGTCCATTTATTTGGCGCGGTTGATCCAGAAAAAAACAGCTTCCAATTAACGCACAAAGTCACTACAAAATATCTAAAAAATTACCTCTAAACTTTGCCAAAACATTTCAAAGTACTTTTGTAATACAACTTAAGGTATTTGTAAACGTTAATAATCGATCAAATTGAAGACTGGTCTATCTGTTTTCAATACAGGAGATCAACAAACAAATGCTACATTTTTTAGTCTTGCGCAACTCTCAAACAGTACACAAGACGTTACTCTACTTCCTGATGGCCGCCTTCTTCATTTCACAAATGAATAACCTCAACCTATTTCCCAAGACTGGTGACATCCAGTGGAAGCAGTAGGAACTGAGAACAGAGTGATTAGAAATCTGGCCTCCCAATGAAAWCTCATTGAACAGACAGTGACTTAAAAAAAWRAAAAMAWAAKAATGGTTAGTCCTCAGGGTTTTGCCTGCTACATAAGTTCTGTTATACTTACAGATATGATTCAAACAGTTTTAGAAACTTCAGAGTGTTTTCTATCCAAATCTACTAATAATATGCATATCTTATATTCTGGGGATGAGTAGAACGAAGTTGAAATTGGGCACGCAATTTTTCCCAAAGTGAAAACTCTGCCCCCTATCCTAGAGAAGTTTAAGATACTAACAACAACGTTAGGCTTGGGTTTCTGTCAAGAACTTTGTGAGAAATGTATTTGTAAAAAGTGTTATGCATGTAAGATTCCATTGGTTGATTGGTTGAACCTCTGTGTCTGTGTCTGTGTGTGTGTGTGTGTGTGTGCAGGCTCTGGTGCAAGAGATAGCGAGCCGTACCCCTCTGGTGCAGGCTGTCCAGACCGCAGGGCAGAACCTGGTGAGGGGCAGACACTTTGCCTCGCATGAGATCAGCGAGAAGCTGGCTGAGCTCAAGAAGATTTTTGAGAGCCTGAAGACAGAGTCAGAAAACAGGGGCCGACTGCTACAGGAGGCTCTGAAGATACAGACCTTCCTCTCTGAGGTAGATAACTGTGACCACTGACCATACTCTCTATACATTCTCTTTGGACACAAACACAGGTTCCACAATCCACAAAAACTCTCTCCCAATACATTTTTCTACCCAACTTTCTACAGTGAGGGACCTTTATGTGCCACCCAGATATGATGCCCACTGAAGAACCTTTTATAAACTTACGTTTCTCTTTAGGTTTCAGAACTACAACTGTGGATGGATGAGCAGAGACCAATGTTAGAGTCCAAAGATTTTGGGAAGAGTGAGGAGGCCACCGAGGTCCTCCTGAGGAAGCTGGACTCTGTAGACCTGGACATGGAGAACCAGCGGCTGAAAGTAGAGTCTCTTCAGGAGACTGGCGCTAAACTGGAGCACTGTGGCCACCCCAACAGGTACAGTATACAAACCTTACAGTATGTACATTATTCACTTTATCTGTTATCATTGTCAGGAATTAACATATGTGGTCTCACAGATATATTCATATTCTATATTCACATATTTAACTACATTCACATATTTGAAAAATGTACATTTAGTGATTTCTAAATCCATTTAGTTTATTTCTTAATGTTTGTCTCTCCTTCCAAATGTTGTAAGCCCATTGACATGATACCATTTCTCTCATTTCACGTCAGCCATTTAGTGAGTAAGAGTCTTCCAGACGTGCTGGATGAGTATGAGAGTCTGCTGCGTGTCTCTGGCTCGCGACGGGCAGCTCTGGAGGACCAGCTGAACCTTTATGTGTTTGAGAGAGAGGCCCGGGAGCTGCAGAACTGGCTGTGCTCCCGCAAGACCCTGGCTGAGTCAGAAGACTTTGGACAAGACCTGGAGGATGTGGAGGTATAGATGCAGAGTGGACCATTCCATTGGTTCCATTTTATACAGAGCAAATTAGGTGCAGCTCAAGTGTTTTAAAAAGTTTTGACCCATGTCTTGGAGGATGGGAATAGGGCCAGTATGGATAAGCCAAGTACTGGACCGTTTGTATCAGCTGTTGGGTGTATGTATCGTTTCTATATTGCTGTAGCGAAAAACAATCGTTGTGAGATTACAGTCTTGGTAAAGTAATGTAATCAGACAAGTAATGATCGATATCGAATGCATTTTAGTTTAGAGGCAGAGGCCACGCTTTTCTTAATAAAGTTACGTTCCTCCAGATGTTGCAGAAGAAGTTTGAAGACTTTGTGGCTGAGGTGAACACGCTGGGCCAGAGTAAACTCAGCACTGTTCAACAACTACGACAGGAGGTGAAGTCTGCTGAAGGCCCGAGACGAGAGGCAGCGCTGCACAAGTTATGGGACGAGCTCAACCGGAATGTGAAGATTAGAGCGGAGGTAAAAGTCTAAGTCCAGTTCTTCTATCAATAATATTTTAAGTCACTACTTAAGTGGGACATTAAACGGTGGGGAAGAAAGGCAACGTCTACTCACAATTCTATAGTGGCCCTATTTTTTCCCCCCCAGCTCCTGTACCAAGCTTGATGTGCATTAAACACTCTCCTTCTAAGTATTATTTACATATTACTGTGGGTAATTGACCTGAGCCATGGTGATTTATCAGCCATTTTGTGTGACAGAACCTGAAGTCTGCCCGAGAGGTGCACCAGTTTGATCATGACGTGGACGAGCTGAAGGGTTGGATGAGTGAGAAGGAGGTGGTGTTGGACTCTGACGACCACGATCACGATCTACTCAGTATCCAGGCACTCATCAGACAACATGAAGGACTGGAGGTACAGTACACAACCAAAGTTTATTTAACATGTTTGACTGAGATGTTAGCAGAGCAGTTTCATTGAGGCAGACTCCAAAGATTCACCATTTCATTAGCCATCCAAGACCTGATGACTTGCTTTAGCTCCCTAAATGAAGGCCTTTAACTCGGTGAGCTAACAGCCGGTTACACTAACTCACCCATCAAATAACTGTTTGTTTCCAGAGAGACTTGGCGGTCATCGAGGGAGAGGTGTCTCGGACTAAAGAGGAGGGGCGGGACCTAACCAGGAAGTACCCCCAGGTGCAGGCCAGTCTGGGTGAGAGACTACAGGAAGTGGAGGCTAGCTGGGCTAGTCTGCATGCCAAGGCCATCCAACGCAGGAAGAGACTGGGGCAGGCTGAGGCTATGCAGAGATACCTCACAGAGTGGACAGAACTCATGTAGGTCTACTTCTTTTGATTTCATGTAATTAGGTTTAATAAGATAAGACCCAAGATGAGAGCCAATTCTATAATATCACATTTATGATGTGCTTATAGATGTGTAATGTATGCTTTATGAACGTATAATTATTGAGGTGTGACCTGGATCTAATTTGAACATTTTTAAGTAAATTGAAGTGCTATTATTTTTTCAATTATGAGGTTATTTTATTTTTCCCTGTGTTGCCCAGGGCATGGCTGAAAGAGACCCTGTCCCTGGTGAGAGGGGAGGGGTCAGGAGGGGAGGGTGCTGACCTGGAGCAGCTAATCAAAAGACACGAAGAGTACCATGTTCAGATTGACAAGCAGCTCAACAAATCACAGGCTGTGAAAGATGAGGGCAGATACCTCGTGGAGGAAGGCAACTTCATGTGCCAAGAGGTAATAGCACAGTACTTAACAATTTAGACATAATGTCAAAGAAACCTAAACATCAATGTAATGGCAAGATACGGAAATGTTACGTTTCTCTTTTGCTATTGAATTTGCATTATTTTAAGCATTATTGTCCTTGTTTCTATTAATATGTCTTGTGTCACAATGTTAAATATTGTTATAGGAACATTTAATAAAGCTATCTATTGCTGCCAAATTGCAGTTGGAGGATCGTCTTCTGGAGCTGCAGGAGCTGGAGATGCGGGTGCAGGAGGTCTGGGAGGAGAGGAGGGTGTTGTACCAGGAGGAACTGGAGATCCTTCATCTACAGAGGGAGCTGGAGCAGGCAGAGCACTGGCTCAGTACCTACGAAGCTACTCTGAGGGTAGAGGAGTACGGGGTGAGTCTTTTAACTGGTGGACAGCCCAATTAAAAGCCTAGGTGTTAACATAGGATTGTGGTGCAGGAGACCAGGGTTTGAACCTTGTCACTTACATAAGTCATCATGCTTTCTGACAATAGTATGAAATAGTGAATATTTTCTTGAATTCAAGATTTTTGATGATACTGGTCATTGGTTTTAGTGCTATGTATTTTCCTTTTCGACCCACTAAGTGAAAGTTGGTTAAGCCTGGTTAAGATGCTCAGTGACATCTCCTTTCCCAGGACTCTGTGTCAGATGTTCTGGAGTTGATGAAGAAACAGGAGGACTTGGAGGCTATGATTCAAGCCCAGAGTGACAGGTTTAGCACCTTACAGAAGAAGAAAACACAGGTGAGTGAAAGATCCTGACAACTGATGTTATGGCTGTTGAATGTTGGCTAACTCCATTAAACCATACAACTCCTTTTGGTTTTGAACAATGACAACCCAAAAGATGGCTTTGGCATGGATACAGTAGATTACTCTCACACATAGTTGTATTATATATTTTTTAGAGAGAGAAGAGATTACAAAGCCTCCATGGTGATGATGGAGAAAATTCCAGGAAGAAGCTTTCCAGGGTGACCTCCCTGAAGAGGAAACCGTCTGACCCGAAGACCCCCCGACCCACTGGCCCTAAACTCCTAAAACCCACAGACCGGGTCCGCAGAACCAGCACCGGCAAAACACCTGATCCAGATTCATCTCCCTCCATCTCCAGTAGCCCCCCTCCCAGCCCCGCCCCTAGGGCCCTGACCACCCAGAACCCTGCCTCTGTGGCCCCCTCTAGATCCCCACGCTTCGCCCCTCCAGTCAACCCTCCTCCATCCCCTCCATCCTCTCCCACTACAGAGAGCAGTAGCCACTCCTGCTACAGACCCCATAGATTGTCAGTGAAGGAAGAAGAGTTGCCTCCCACAGATAGACCATCTATCGCCCCCAAGCCAAGGCTCTCCCTCAAAGAGACGTTAGCCAGGCATGAGAAGCTGGCCCCAGAAACACCTGTGTCGGCCCCAACCTCACCTGAGCCAGCCTCACATGCATCTCCCCTACCCTCACCTGTATCTGCACCTGTCCTCTCTGAAAATCCTGAGCAGCCAGATAACGAACCCACCACACCCCCTAAACTCCCTTCCCTTTCCGGAGATGTCCCTCCCCCCTCCAGAGACCTGCCCCCTTCCCCTCTACTGCTACACCACAGGAAACTAGAGGACCTACCAGAGGAGATGGCTACGCCGTCAGACTCGACATCTGATGTGAGATCAGATCACTAACTAACTAATTAACAAACTACACTCTGAGTCTGAGTGGATAGCACATGTTTGTTTACGTTTTACACTATGTCTACTGTTTTCCATCTTGAGAACTGTGTTGTTTACATCTGTGTAGGTCAGTGGTCAAGTGCCTGCCAGAATGGATGGGATGTTGGAGATCAAGGTGAAACAAAGCGGAAACAAAGTAAGACCCTGTTTTACTTTCTCAATGTGGGAGACCGAAACATTCTGACCTAAAACAATTGTTGATGCTAGGTCATCTCCGGTGTTTTTTTTTTAATGAACAAATCATTCATAATTTACAGTTAGATAAAGCAGTAAAACTGTGAAACTGTATTGGTTTGCAGGGTTTGGAGAACTGGGATGCTGTCTATGCATTACTGGAGCGGGAGACACTCAATCTTTTCAAAGACAGAGACGCAGCTACAGAGGTACTGCTTATTCATCAAGTCTACAGAAAAAGATTTTAAAGTTAATTTCACAGGTGCTTTTAGAGAGAACAATGACTTTTGAACGTACAGTATGTCACTGCTTTTTTACAGAGGTCTTCCCTATGGCCCCCCATCAATATGGTTGGAGCAGTGTGTAAGGAAAACCCATACTATAGGAGAAAAGACCATACCTTCAAACTAACGTGAGCCTTTCACATTACTGAAAGAGAATCCATGCTTCAAGTGGAAAATCAAGCTATTTCTAAGTACTATATAAAACATGCCATGTTAGAGGTTTGAGGACTTGTAATAAAATATACAAAGACTGCTCCTCTGACAAAATGTAAATGTATGTGACCGTCTGTTCTGCTTTCTGTGTATGTCCGTTAGTCTGCATGATGGAAGTCAGTACCTGTTTGCTGCCTTTAGCCGAGAGCAGCAGCTCAAATGGGTAGAGGAACTTCAGAACTGCACCAAGTCTGGAAGCTCCTCTGACTCTGAGGATTCTGGGTAATGCAACTGTCAAACAGAAGGGCCATTTCTTAAAATGTTGTTATTATAAATGAATAACACATATTTTACCAGTGCCTTTACCGAATAGTTTGCCAAATAAACAATTTATTTGAATCCTGGTGTTTTTGAGTGATGTTCTCATTATAAAATTGAGTGAATATAGTATCTTGATATTTGAAAAATTTGCCAATTCCCATTTCTTTCAGGAACTCCTCAAAGGACACAGTAGATCACCAGTACTCCAAACAGGTCAACGTCAATGATGCTTCTGAGAACAAAGGGTTTCTCAGAGTTGGCTCCAGTGAAAGTGTTGGTTCCAGAGTTGGCTCCAGAGAAAGTGTGGTTTCCAATGAAAGTTTTGAGAGCGATATAGGGCCACCACCAAAGCCCCCCCATACCTATTACAACAAGCACCGCTACCCTACAGGAGGGGGGACCAAAGATGAAGGTGAGACTACACATGCATTAGTTTCCCACAACTTGAAATATTACAAAAACAACCATTTTGAAACTGAAATAAATTCCAGGTGAGACTGCATAACCAAAACAATGGTTACAAACAACCATTTTTGTACAGAAAGATATTAAATTCTTCACTACATTTTTTGGCATGTTAACATTGTAATATTATTACTAAATCCTTATAAAATACTCGGAACTACTTTGACGCCTCATAACATAATGTGCGGTCTTGTTCCAGGGACTGTAATAACTCAGAGACTGAGTTCCTTACAGAGGAGCCATCCTCCCACTGCCCAACCTCCTCTACCTCCACAAAGCCTCAATGACCCTGAGACCAAAGACAAACCCAAGAACAAGAGTGTCTTCAAGAAGCTCTTTGGAAAGTGATTTGGGATATTTCCTGTGTTATTAGAATAGAGTCATCATAACAATTTATATCTTAATATTACCTTTACAATGGTCAAATCAAATGCCACAATCTTTCTGTTGTTAACCATTAGCATTGGTTTATGATATGTTAGCAACAATTTATATCTTAATTTTCTCCTTGTGTTGATGTACTCAAGATGGCTGCATGCTCATGAGATTTAATGCCAGTGCCTATATAAAAAGCGAATTTATTTATTCAATAGAAAAAATTACATTCAGTTGGCCTATTTCATTTTACACATTTCAAACCACAGTCATTTTCGAATCACCACATTTGGTAACTGAACTAATATCTCTTGTGTAGGAACATATAAATAGATCATCCTTACCATGCTCAAACGAAGTTTCAAGCTAATTATGCATGATGTCAATGACAGATTTGCCGATATTAGAATTATGCATGTGTATTTTAAGTAAATATGTCACCGATATTTAATTGTATGGATTATAGGCTGCCAATCTTGTTTTGAAAGTGTGAGAATATTTTTATCAGCACATTGGGTGAGAAAGAAATACATGATATGAAGTGTATTCTTATCTTTTAAATATTTTTGTCAAACGAAATGAGAGGACATTTTTCAAAGTTAGTATACTTTTTGCAATTCATTTTCATGCCATAATTTAATGACCTTGTGATTAGGTTGGGTATACTTTTACCACTTTTACGTTATACATTTTGCAAAAGTCATTCGTATTTTAATTATTTTCGGTTTAGACTGCAACTAGGAATCAACAAAATTACATATTTCAGATTGAGAATGTGTTAGTATAATAAAAGCCTGCATTCAGATAAAATTAGGGGCCAATTTTTGTCATCCAATATTCCACATGTATCATGCTTTTTTTGTGTAGGCTAGTAGCCAAAAGACTTTCTCTTTTGGTCATCTTAATAAACGGTTATGTATGTTTTGCGGATTCTGTAAAAAAATACATGTCTTTGATGGAAATGTTCAATTTCACGGATTGAGAAATGCGTAAAGAATTGGACTACAACATACAACCCTACAATAAGTGTCAGCAAAGTACATGCCACAAATGAATGATCTTTCAGCATTTTCGATCCTAGGCCTTCCGGACTATTTGCCTTCTTGAATCAGCAACATTTGCTACCGCTTGATGGCGTCAGAGACAATAAAGCAACAAGACAGTCTATTCCTCAAGTCTATTCCTTGCAGTTCAAAAGTTAATTCGAGATGTTGCCATTGATTTAACATCTTGAGCTTTGTCTATTTGTGATTGTTGCATTTAACTTGTTAAACAATTTGGGTAATGTGCCATGATATTTCAGGTCATGGGTTTGATTACTCATTTGGTGTCATTAGGCTAGACGACGTGTGGGTAGAATAAAAATCATAAAGGGATTTCATATGTGGGCTCTTTTATTGCCTCAAACACAATGATTGTAATGTATAGAGATTATGGGCAAGATAATTTATTTTGGTGATTTATTTCTGGATCATTTCTGTGCGGTGGTTAGTATTTATAGCAGGTTTATTTATTACGTTTACATTAGTTTGAGGTTTTCCAGTAGGCCTAATTAAAGGACATCGTGTTTTGAACTCGATAGCTTTGCGTTTGAATTGTAATCGAAAATAAAAAAACAAATGTATAGTAATAATAACACATTTTACATTTTCAACAATTTAAGGCTTAAGAAGGCCTATACATGGATTCTTTAGAAATCATTCATAAGCAAATGTCATGCTCTACCAGGTTACAGGGTGGAAAATTGCTTTTTTGTCAAAGCACCAGATGTAGCCTTACAAATTCTATTGAATATTAACACAGAATATATGTGCCTGTATTTCCTGTTCTACAAAATCGCATCATTCGGCTTACTTGCAAAAATATTTCATTGTAAACTATGTTGGTAACCCCAGGCCTATAGAATTGTTTTCATTCGATAGGTTATTTGATCAGAAGCCAGTCCCTAGTTGTTATTCGGATCACGCGTCTCCCAAAGCCGCTGCAGCTGATTTAATGACTCACCACACAGCTCAAAGATTTAACAATGTTGTTCTCGGCCAGTAAAATGAGTCAAATAAATCGGAAATACATTATTCTTGAGAAACTAATTTTAAAACTCCAAATAATAGGCTATTTCCCAAAATGACAAGATTGTAAAAGGGACACATCTCTTATCCTCAATTTTGGTGTTTTGTTTCTAATTAATTCAATGGACCTACCTATACACGATAGTAAATTAAAAACCCCTGATGTGTATTAAAATTGGCTTTATATTTACCGTTACTTCTCTTCTTTAAGATTTATTGCAGGATAAAAATATATGCCACACACACATACCCAATGTAAGCCTGGTTAAATTAGGCTCCCACTCCTTGATTAACCAATAAGTTCATAAAATAGCCGACTGTACATTTATGGAAAACGAAAGGCAAATAGTCTCTATTCACCTTTTGAAGTATGGTTCAAATATCCACACATTACTACAGAACATAACAGTCAAAATACTGTAGACTTGTCTGTTATATAGTCATACAGATTCACAATAACGTAACACAGCAGCACCTCTAAACGACAAACAGCATTGTAAAGGTTGCCGGTAGGTTATGTCCATAAAATGAATCCACAACCAGACCAATTTGATAATCAAATGTATGATCAAATAATATCGAATAAGGATTCATTATTATTTATCAAGTTTATAAATAAATATAGACGGTTTGCTGTGACAACAGTTGTACAGATACTTTATCTTCATACCTCAATTAGCAAATGCTTCTAAGTTGCTTATAAACTGCAGGGTGAACTTGTTTTAATTTTCCATTAAAACACATGCAGACAATAGTTTGAGGTGAATTTTATTTAAAGTCATGATCAAACATTGAATTTTCATTGAATCAATTGAATCAAAATTCCTTTCTCCAATAAACAATAAGATTCCCTCTCCGGGATACGCCTTTTTAAACCAAAAGCCCTTCGCTCCTCTACCGCTAGGGGGCTCTCTGCTCTCACAGATGTGCGCCGGTCTCTATCAGTTTTATAACGGAGTTTTGCGGTATTTCTGCTTGCCTATCGTCTTATATCCACACAACACTATTTATTTGTGCCCTAAAGTGAATAATAATGTGTTTACATCAACGGCGTGTTTATAAATATTTTGCAGTAGCCTATGTGTTGAGCAGCCCTGTCATTGTATTTAAACAAATCCATGCCTACACTCAATTTATTATAAAGATTAAACTAGTACTTTCAATAAATTATGGTTGTCAGTCTGAGATTAAATTGTAAGCGTTTTGTTTTAGGTTTGCATCTTTTTCTATACGTGAAACATAACATGATTGGATTTATTGATAGAATTCTACTTTTATGGCCGTAGTTGTGTTCTAAATCAAGGATGGGCAACATTGGGGGCCACAAAAAACCACACACTCAGTCAGGGCCGGCCCTAGACTTTTGGAGGCCCTAAGCCACATTTTGTTGATGATTACAAGTTTAGATAGCTGGCCACTAGACTAATTTACCAATCTAAAAAATCTTAGCGGACATGGGCTAATTGAGTGACTGTCAGTAACCAGGTTTACATGCAACCTTTTTATGCCTGTAAAGTAGGCTACATTTAGGATAAAAAACGTCAGGACAGACCTGATGGAAATTGAACATTTGTGCCGGTAAACTTTTCAAATTTAAAAAAAGATACTAAATACACTAGACAAGGTAGGATCTCTCTATGTCTGTAAAATGTATTATATGAGAAATGCTTGGCTGCCTTTTGACAAATAAAAATAATCTCGCTATTTTGTCCATAATAATCTCATCATGTAGGCTATACCTTCTTGGTAAACTTTCCAAATATCGACAAAACGAAATATTAGACAAGGTGGGATCTTTTGTGTAAAAGGAATTATGCAAGAAAGGGCGGTGTCAACTGTTTTATGCGCAAATATTGATACAATAACAATCATATTGAAGTAAAACTTGAAGTCACACGATGACATGTTGTGTGGTCCTCCCACTACCATTTGGGAAAGCATACCGTTTATTAGGCTACAGATTAAATAAGTGGCTAGAGAACATGTGCCAATACCAGAGTGGGCACACTCGCAATATAAAGCAGCATTTTTAGTGACAAAACCATCAGTAGAGTTGAAAATACGATGGCATTTATTTATTTTTTGCTACATGGGAATTGAACAGCAAAAGTAATTTTTATGTGCACTATGTCTTCACGCATAGACATTGACCCGCAACAAGTACATTTGATGGAAACATCTCGGATGTATAAATATTTTATTTATGCAGATTTTGGAATATTTGCATGAAAATCTGCCGCCAATTGGATGGAAACCTAGCTACTGACTGACATAACAAGAGAAAAACTTCTGATGAACAACCAAATTGTACCTTGTGTGTTCTACTATTCTAACTCTCAACAGTAAGTTGAGACCCCAACTGAGTTCCTAATACAGAACATACTGTATATTATATATATTAGGAACTCTGTTGGTGTCTCAACTTATTGTTGAGAGTTGAAATAATAGAATACATAAGGTGCAATTTCGAAATGATATGTGTGTGATATATATATTTCTTTATTTTCTTTTTTGTAAATTGATCCTCTGGCCTACAAAAAGGTTCGCTGCCAGTTTCCCATCCCTGTTCTAAACCATTATTATCATTCTACCATTTATTTAATTTAGGTTCCCTTATGGAAATACGGTTTCTATAGTATAAGAATAACGTTTTATTTAAGATAGGCCTATATTACTGTAAACCCCAAGGCATTTTTAACTCAAATACTTCTATTAAGTTGGACTCAAAGTCAATGAAAAGTAATTATTACTTAAAACGTTAGTACCACAAACTCAAAACTAAATGAGAAGTCACACCAACATAAAAAAAAAAAAAAGATATATAACAGCATGCTCTACTGCAGGTAGATTTTTCTGGAATTGTTTTTAATATCTGTATTATTGCATGTACATTTAGTGATTGATTGATTAAATGTTATACTACACAAAGATAAAACATTTCTAAACTAATCCAGTCATTTCATTTTTGCGCCTGTTACTGAAATGGGTTTTCCAGTTTAAATGGCTTAGGCTATCCAACAGTTGAACTACCTAACACTGGCTAGATTCCAATAGGAATTACACATCACTTTGCAAGACAGCATAATGTGATTTACAGTTTCTGGTAAATTTCCCAGGTTTTCCAGAAATCCTGGTTGGAAGATTAATATATATATATTTTTTAGGAAAGTTTGTGGAATTTTGCAACCCTACTTGTAGGCCTGATGTGGCTTGTAAACTATGACTTTCAGGCCACTGTATAAGGCCTCATGATATATGTAATGGTTCAACTATAATGCTAATATTTGCCTAGGATCTCACTTGGTGAAGGTCACAGGAATGAAAATGAATTCAACTATATCTCTGTTACAAGCAAATACAGTCATGGGTGGTAACTACAATTCAATCGAAAAGGCAAGGCACACCGGGAAATTATTGGAGGCGTGGCTTAGTGGGGGCGGGAAATGTAAGAGTCGCTTACAAATAAAATGCATTTGTATTACTCATATGAAGCTAGTACTGCTCACTTCAGCTATTTAAGTTTCTTAACTTAATTTGTTTTAGGTAATCGGTTTCCTCAAAATGTTTGTGTAGCCAGAACTTATCCGGATTTAGCGTAATAAAAGTATTTTATCATTCATTAGTTGCAAGAAATGCTACTTTCCTACTCTTGGCTATTAATCCTCAATAGAGATGTGCTGTGCATCGGGCCTGTGCATGGTTTATTGTAGTATGCTAGGTTAGAATGTACTATATTTATACACCTTATGATTCAGGCTTTTATTATTCACTTTCAGTTGCACTCCCAAAAGTCATCATCATCATCAGTAGCTGCAGAATCTCCAACTGTGTTTATTAAAACAAATGGCCTTCAAACATACACTCAACAAACGATTCGGCACCTAATTTGTAAAGTGTAGAATTTTGATTTGTGATGAAATCAGAATGCACATGCTTGCACACCATGGGCACAGCACATGACTATAATTGTCTTTCATCCTATATTTCAAATATATTTAAAGTATAGGCTACTACTGGTAGTTTTCTACTCATAGAAATGGCATTTATTCGTTACATTTATTCAATAATTTATTGGTGGAGTGCGAACTAATTTGCAAGAACAAAATAGAGGATATAAATTGCAGAGATAATACCAGGCGCTCATGACCTTGTTTGTTAAGTCGCTGAAAGAAAGCGTTGACAACCAGTCCATTCCTTTTAAGTGATGCGATAAGGCTGTTCAGGAGTATCACATTCTTTGTACAACAGCTAGTCTCTGGGACAGTTGGACTCATGACCACCATGACAATGCAAGACAAAACATCAGATTGCGCATAGATGAGATATGAGCGTTGCTAGTGCTTGCAGGCCTACACAGTTTACCTTTCTTTTGCAAACCGGAAATGAAATTACAGGACTAAATAAATAGTTTGCACTTGACAATTATACATATCTTACCAAGAGTGTTGTTGAAATTTAACTTACCGATCATATTTGGAAAAATAGGCCTACTCAAATAAACTCATCATGCTTTGTCCCATGTTTTTGGCCAGTGTTTCTCCATTGACAAACTATTACATGTCTCTCCAGAAATTTGATAAAAATGAAGTGCGTTACAATAACAGCATCACTATTGTTATTTTTATTATTACGTAGGCTATTGTTGTGGTTATTATTATTGTAGTAATAATAGCAGCCAAAAGTATCCATGGTAGCCATTCGTCATAGCCCTGTCTTGAATCATCCGTGACTAACCACAAGACGACACATTGGATATCATAACAACATAATGAAATTACCAAAATAGACAAAATAACATGCTGTTTTTTGTTTCATTGTGTTGTTTAAGGAAAACGAACTATGACTGTTATACAACTATGTGTTATTTTTGGATATCTATGCGTATATGTAATCACTATTTTAACATTTCTTAAAACACATGATGTTGGCTTGACATTTTTAACGAATGCCACTAATATTTACATGAGTGTGCATCAACAGTAGGTCGAGCCAAAAAAAGTCACCTTGTGGGAATTCACGAGGCTCTCTGTTTGTATCTCTCCTTCCCATCAGTTATTTCTCTCCTGTGCGCTTGTGCGCTCTCTGCTTGGTGAATTTGTCTCTGTGTGTGTGCGTGCGTGTGCGTGCGTGTGCGTGTGTGTGTGTGTGTGTGTGTGTGTGTGTGTGTGTGTGTGTGTGTGTGTGTGTGTGTGTGTGTCGCCCATCCTGACAAATATCCATATGAGTTTACCTAAACACACAAATACAACAACACAAATAGACAGCTATACTATAATAAACTGGCCTGACCTGGAGCTGGTCTGAGCTGAGCTATGTGAAAACCTATGATGTCCAACATTTAGGCTACTCGTTCTCGCAAGGCTGTTACGCACCTGGACTAAAGTAATACATTTGTGTTTGAATGTAATATTTCAGATGAAGTCAATGGAGGATGGATTATGACAATTGACTCGAAGGTGCAAAGCTTGTTTCTTGGAGCGTTATGACCACTGGGGCCACATATTTGTAGGCTAAATATACTAGTACAGTTCTCCCCTATCGATAAATTCCCACTATGACTGAGAACCCTTCGTAAAAAAAAGTTTTTAACAGTTTTTGTGTTTATAATCCCGTTAATAACGGCTCACCCTTGCTCTCTAAATTGTAATATCCCTTATTACCTTGTTACCCGTAATCGTGATTTACTATTATGGTGATAATTATTCTTATTATAGGCCTAGGTATGATGTAGTAGCCTACCACCAATATGAATACTAGGCCTATAGGCTACTATACTAGGCATACAACTATTAGCAGGAAAGCCTACTACAACTGCTAGGCGAGTTATAGTAAGCCTAACAATTCTACTAATAATGATATGTTTGTGATGTTTGCAACGCCGCATAGCCTATTGGATAAAATATATGGATTACTTCTCAAAACTGTAACTCCAAACCATTACGCACGAGCGCACGATGGAGATCTTGGGCTCCAAGTAGCGGTGGGCCGAGGGTTGGATTTACTTGAGCTCTAAAAAGATGGACCGTAAACAAACATTATTAATTATGAATGAAGTATCATCTTTAAATGCTACCTGAACATTTAATAAGGACCACCGTGCTACTGTGGATATCTCCATATAAAAAACACAAATGAATGTCCATTCTTTAACGTCTAATCTAATATCCACATTTTAAAAGTAGGCTACTTATGCTTGAGACATAAAGTAGTACCTCTCCTCGGTCGCTACATTTATGTGTCCCTCTTGTGTTTATTTCCATGGGAATGTACACAAACTTTTGAAGACGCAGAGATATGTTGAATCAGCAATCTGGAAATATCAAGAGCAGTGAAATGGATTAAGGTTAGCCATATGTGGTATATTTTCTTGGTATGATTTTTGTCCGAGAAAGAAAACCTTTGTTGATGGGGATGAGCCCATTCTGCGTTGCATTGGTGGATGTGTATCCTTGCGCACTTCAGCAACAGCTAAGAACTGCTCTGTGATTGGCTGGAAGGAGGGAGGACGCGTTAATACTTATGGTGCTGTGGTTGGCTCTCAACTGTAAAGGTTCAACCATTTTTTGTTTACATCTTAGTGTCTGTGGCTCCATAATTAATTGTAGCTATCTGTCTCCTATCGATGTGCTGTAAAGAACATGAAATAGTTGTTTTTTATTAGCAGAGTTGCAGGCGTAAGAGATTGAGACCCAACTGTGCTGCTGCTTGTTGTCATTTTACCTGGCGTGTGATGTTGGATATGGGAGAACGGAAAGAAGTGAAAATGATTCCTAAATCATCGTTCAGTATAAACAGTCTGGTGCCTGAAGCCGTCCAAAGTGACAACCACCACAGAACCGTCCACGAGGAAGAGGAGAAGATTCCTTTACCTACCCTGGTGCAGGACACAAAGTCGGAGAACATTTGCACCAAAATCGAAAATTCGTCCAATGAAACGACTTGCACAGACGAGAAGGAAAAACAGGAAGAGAAGAAGGATAGCAAAGAGGGRGAGAGCGGTGGGAAAGAYGGTGAAAAGAAAAACGGCAAGTACGAGAARCCACCATTYAGCTATAATGCTTTAATTATGATGGCTATTCGGCAGAGTCCGGAGAAACGACTAACTCTGAACGGTATTTACGARTTCATTATGAAGAATTTCCCCTATTACCGGGAGAACAAGCAGGGTTGGCAGAATTCCATCAGGCATAACCTTAGCCTAAACAAATGTTTTGTTAAAGTCCCGCGGCACTATGATGACCCGGGTAAGGGGAACTACTGGATGCTTGACCCCTCGAGTGACGATGTGTTTATCGGTGGGACAACCGGCAAACTTCGCAGGAGATCGACCACATCCAGGGCAAAGTTGGCTTTTAAGCGAGGCGCTCGCCTTACTTCCACGGGGTTGACCTTTATGGATAGAGCCGGCTCTCTATATTGGCCAATGTCACCGTTTCTTTCGCTTCACCATCCGAGGGCCAGCAGCGCGTTGAGCTACAATGGGACATCATCGCCATACCCTAGTCATCCTATGTCCTACAGTACAATGTTGACTCAAAACAGTTTGGGGAACAACCATTCTTTCCCTTCTTCCAATGGCCTGAGTGTTGACAGACTTGTGAATGGAGACATTCCCTATGCCACTCATCACCTAACGGCGGCGGCGTTGGCGGCCTCTGTGCCATGTGGTCTATCGGTGCCCTGCTCCGGGACTTACTCTTTAAACCCATGTTCGTCCATAAACCTCCTTGCAGGACAGACAAGTTACTTTTTCCCCCATGTCCCCCATCCATCAATGACCTCCCAGAGCAGCGCTTCGATGGCGGCCCGGGCTGCCTCCTCCTCCTCCTCCCCGCAGGCGCCCTCATCTCTTCCCTGTGAGTCCTTAAGGTCTTCTCTACCAAGTTTCTCTTCTGGACTTTCTGGAGGACTTTCTGATTACTTCACACATCATAATCAAGGGTCAACTTCAAATCCACTTATACACTAACAAAACATCCCACGGGAGCAAGACTGTAAGTGAACATTTTACACCCATTTACATTGTAAAATATATAAAGAAAAGCGAAATTAAACAAAGAGAAAACAAAATGAAAGCAGCCCGAACTGAAGCCCAGGTATTTTTTATTAATATTCTGCATTTATTTCTCTGTACATAATGTAATGTGTCGGGGAGTTGTTTATTATTCCACTGTCAGCAACGTGCAATGTGATACGGAAAAAAAACGAAGAGAAAACGTAGTTTTTGGACTGAGAGGCATTACCTTAGAATGTGTATTTAAATAGTGTCTGCAGATTTGCCTAATTTTAATATTAAGAATCTTGTGATCTAATACCATCACATGAACCACCAGTCTCCATGTTTGCAGTATTATCACGTATCATGAGTGCGCTGGTGGAATATGATTGTTGCAAAGCAATTCAACACTAATTTTAATTGTTTCTTTTCAAATAAATGTGTTTTTAAAATGCAGAATAACCATACCAACCCATGGCTCTTTGTTATTTTGTCCTCTCCCATAATGAACAAAGTAGTAGGCTACTTTATACTGACATTCATTTATATATAGGCTAATATTTTCACAATGTTATACTTTATAGACCAAAGAATGGGTTTAGAAAAAATACTCGAGAATTTCACTATTCAACACCAGAACAGATTCAGAAGGGGACAAAATGAACGAATGCCTTTTAACTTGTGTTGTGCATATTGTACTGTATGTGGTCACCACCTGGTCACATCCATTTTGTAATTAGTCAAATGTCAATATACCTATTGTAATTATAGGTTAACTTTGCGAACGTGTAACCCGTGTTGAGCAAATGCCTCATAAAAATATGGAGTGATTGTTTATGTCGTCTTTAAATTTCATGGTTGTGATATTGTGGTCTTATTCCCGTGTTTGTCGCTAAAACTGTTTATCGAACAAAATAAAATAATAGGTTACGTCCATATCTGATGAAAACTTTGTCTTTTTTTCCATTCGTATTACAATAGTAGTACGTTTCGGTTGTTATGTTGTATGTGGTTGTTAATTGGATGGCTGCGCAGGAAACATTGTGCGGGTATAGGACCTAGGCCTCCTCGGTTCAGCGTTTGGCTTTGAGAACCAACTGGCACAGAAATGTTTCAGCTTCCTTTGCCTCCCTTATTTTGACCACTTGGTACATAGTATTTGTTAGTTAAAAACAAACCAGTCCTACCAATGTTAAATAAACTACAACCATAAATTACAAATAGTGTTCTAAAGTGATGCGTAAAAGTTGAGACATCTAGTAGTAGGCCTACATAATGCCGAGACTAATCATGGTCTCGTGCAGGCTGCTTAAGGTTTTGGATACGGTTTGAACGCTTTAACCGCTGTTGTTTGTGTGGTTTTGTATTTGGCCTCCTCCCATCTCATATCTTCTATTTGATGAGTATTGATGTATTAGCTTCAGGGGCATGAATTGTTTAAAAGTGAAGTGTTATTGATTGCAATGCAGACCAGGTCATACATGTTTTCCTAAAGGCACTGTGTTTTAATGTAGCCTACATAAATAATAAGGAAATGCATGACATGCCTACTACAACCTGTGGAATACTTTCCACTTCCTGTTTTTTTTAATTTATTTTTTATTCCAAATGATAGTAAGGCCTAATGCAAATGAAACACAACAGAAGCGTATAACTTTCAATACTGTGCGGTCAGTAATTTGTTCATTTCCTAAAGACCATCGTGTTAAATGAGTCTGAATGTAATGCAATAACCTTACTGCTTTTCACAATGGACTAGTGCAACTCAATATCTCCTCGCTAGATGTTATCGTTCAGATGTTAAATGGGGTGACCACTCAAAAGACAAAGACTGAATGAGGTAGGGTTAAATCTGGAAGAAATATATCTTCTTAAACTACGGAAATATATACGTGCTACTAGAAATAATGATGCATTTGAAGCAGAAAATTTCTAAAATAGTATTTAGATGTATTCGTAGTTTAATAAGACATTTAAAACAGCGAATTCTGTTAATATTCTTATTTCAAATTTAGGCTACGCCTACAGGGAATATGTAGAATAAAATAAATTGCAAATGGTCAAATAATACTTGTTAGGTTTAAATTTAATATGATTATTATGCTAATGTTTATCACTATGATTCTTATTTTTTATTTAACCTTTATTTAACTCGGCAAGTCAGTAGAGTACAGTATTTGTTTATATATCAATGTGCGAGTTTTTCGCTTGCCCCTGCCTTCAGTCTTCCTCCTGAGTTTCAGCTATAACAATTAGTAATCAATATACCTGAACCACAGAGGACTCATATTTATGTATTATATTTCGAACAAAGCATCAACTGAAGGATTGCGTGCCAAGCGTTGGTCTTTTATGACTGGGTTGCTTTATGCTATACTGTGTGGATGACGTAACAGCTAATCAAGGCGGAAATATAGGCTATAGGTTACTGTCTGTCAGCAAAATAGTAGCTATTTTTAAAGTGAAGAACTTCAAGGAATTGGGTAAGGGCGTGGTTGTACCTCATAGCGATAGCATAGCGATTTGAGAACATCCTCCTGCCTTGTAATCTCCCCATATAGGCTATGGTTCAACCCAGCCACCGGCTACTGAAGAGGCCTAGGGCTACTACAAAGCATATTACCACCGGACGTGACAAAATCGATTACATATCTAGACCAAAATCTCGACCTTTAGGCCGTGTTAGACAAAATAAACATTTTGAAGTAACCCACATAGACCTATGCCCAATCAACTCAACAGCCTACGACAAAATACACATGTTTTTCTTCAAATGAATGATACCACTGATTTTAGAATAACGCCATATCACACGGAATGACATGGGCCTCAAGACATAGAAACCCGCCGCTTAGGGTACTTAACAAACAGACATATTTACGAATATATGTCGACGCAGTCACGTAAGGATAACAATTGACAGGGCATTTTTACGCACGTTTACGCACTGATGGGTATAGCAGGCATATCATGTGTATTTGTTGTCCAATAAGACGCTGCATGCACCAAATCCTGCTTTACTGCATGCAACTAACAGCTGTATGGCAGGGAACATGCAGTTCACATACTTTATCCTAACCGGTTTCAGTATACACGTAGAGGAACAATCCTGAGGCTCAGCGCGCACGGGCCTAAACAGACAACTCTCTGACCACAAACATTAACGTCATCAACATGAACAACAAAAGCAACAACAGCCATTGGTGCTGCTGCTTCAGCAGCAATAATAATAATAATACTTACTTTAATTTAATTAATTCATTGTCTGTGTGTGTGAAGAAAGCTCGCATTGGCCATTGTCTAGAATACCTTGTAAGTCTACGACTCGCAGATTGAGGGCGCTAGAATCTTTTCGAAGGCTAGAGCAGATATGATATATCATGCTCTGGGTGTCTTTTTTGATAGCCACCTTATCCCTGCATGGCTAACAATGCGTGCTGTGATGTGGAGAGAAGCGTTAGGGTTGTGATAAAGAAGAGCAAGGCTGGACAAAGTGCAGGCAAAGATATGTTCAGTTACTTATGATTCCCTACCAGTAATAAACAAAGTAGTAAGGTGTTGGTCAGAGGCGTTGATGTAAAAAGTCACAATATTAAGTAAACATCTGTCCATTATATGTAGGCCTGTAACATATTTACAACACATTGGTGAAGTAATTAGTTGTAATAGTATTATTGTTTGTGTGTGTGTGTGTGTGTGTGGGGGGGGGGTTAGGTGTGCAGGTCGCGGTTAGTTTGTTCAAGCATGTCATGCCAAGGCCCACACCACACCAGTGCGATTAAATGTTGCGGGATGCTGGTTCAACAAGGCACTTATTTTGCGGTAGTCTGGCAAACTTGTCCCCAGCTTGTGAGAAGCAACAGGCTTCTATCAAACAACTAGCCACACAAGCAATAATAAAATATTTGTTGTAGTCTCTGACTGTATTGCTTGGCTAGAGGTTCGTGTGAACGAAGTAGAAAACATTCGACAGATCGTGAATAATCGTTTTAATGAGTGTGTAAAGCGTGCGACTTTGTGCACGGAGGTGTCGGGTTAAACAAACAGCCCCCGTACCCCGACGAAATCCGATTGTGTCATTTCAATTGACGTATTCTTTCCGTAAAACTACAGATCCTACACGGGGCTCCAATCGTATGAAATAACAATTATTTCTTAAACCGATGTGATCTCTATTTATTGTTATTTGTAGCCTATTCATGCTCGAGCACCTTCTTTCAATAACCTATCGATACAGAAACAAATAGCTGGCCTAGTCAAAGGGCTACTGGCCCGATTTAGATTTTATAATGCATTTCATTAGGATACCATTATTCGTGTGTGCTTTGAGAGTGCATCTCTGCATTAAAAAACCTTGTTGTAAATCTTATTTTCGTATAGCTTTTTTGTATAAGGGGATGAACTCTTCATCTTGCATATTCACTCAATAATGGGCCGCAATTAATGAAAAAACTTGTGATATCCCTTTGTTCCCGCAGGCTACAAGTTAGTTATAGGTTACATCAAAATACATAAATTGCGCTGGAACTTATTCCATTAAGTTGACTAAATAAAGGATCGTGTGTGTGTGTGTGTGTGTGGTTTTGCAAAGTAATTATCTGCTTGTGTAATTGACCAGTGAAATGCTGGCATAGCATATCTCAATTGCTAATATTTGTATTATTAGAGCCGGTTCTTATTATCTGCCTCGAGCAAATATGAACGTTTTAGCTATAGGCCTATATAATTGCAGATGCCTACAATCATGCGAAAAATTATTAGGGATATTGATAGTTGACAGTGACAGAAAGTGGCAAAACTTCGTGTGTGTGATCGCCGCCGGTAGCTTAGTATCCTGTGACCAATATGTTGGTGCACACGCCTGTATTGGTATGCACATGTTGGGGAACATAATGCCGTTGCATACAACCCAGTTTTATGAATTTGTCAACAAGCATATTCATCCACAAACAATGAATGATTGCTTCGCTTCTGCCTTGTGGAAATTAGAACAATGGGAGGGTCCATGTTTTGCCTAGGCTATATGGTATCCTCGATCAAGCTTCACGTTTAGACTAGGGCCTACTTGACAGATTCATAAAGACTACAAAGTACCAACATTCATGATTTTATGGTAAGTTTCAAGTTGTATTTGTCACATGCACAAGTACAGTGAAATGCTTAATTTGCAAGCCCTTCCCAACAATGCAGTAGCCTATTCAATATCAAAATAACCAGAAAAATAAAATGGAAACATGAGAAAAAGTAAATAAGAAAGGAATAAAAATGTGTAGGTCTTTAGACGAATTTACTTCAAGTTGATTCATGGTTGAAGACTGTTGGAAGCGTACTTATTGTCAGTGAGTTTCGATATTGAGACATTATTATGTCCTTTGATTGATCAAGCCGGGCGCTCACCTGTGGCAACTTGTCACACTCAAGCGCATGTTGCTGACCTGGTGCTCAATGTTTATTGTTTAGCTCAAATTTGGTGTAGGAGGTGCACCATCGCAACTTTTATATATGAAGCTATACTAACGTCCGTGGTTGCTGCTGTTTATAACGCTGTCCTATACCCAGGCATATACATAGACTAAACCTAAAACATTTCGCAGTGCGACCAAATTATAACCATAGTCTGAAACGTTGGCGCTCGTCTAACTCCCAAACTGACAGCGAATACAATTATGGACAGATTTGAAGAACAATTAAGCCTACGAAGCGTGAGAGCTATTATTTTTACAACTTGGCAAGGCTTGAGGTATAAGGCTATACATGGCCAGGTCCTTTGACATAATCCCGCAGAGTGGTATTCATTCAATAGAGGCCCGAAGACTATTTCAGAGACTTTTCTTTCTACACAGACGGCATGGTTAAAACCAACATTTGTCTGTTGAACGTGGTCACAGAAGGGGCCACCACCTGGGTGAAGGCAACCAGGTGATGATTGTGTGTAATAATAATAATCATAATTGTAATATAGCTTTTGGAATGATCAATGATAATGACAGAATATTTTTTAAATAATCAAATATTTGTTATTATTAGGCTATTGTTTCATTTTATTTTGCAGTATTGTATTGTTATTACTTCCCTACTAAATATAATACTAATGTTGATAGTGGGCCATTTCTCTTCTCGCTAAATGTAACTATTATTTTGGTTTAACCCGTGCAATAGGCTACGCGTTCACACATACATTTCCTTTGAAGACACCTGGGTATATAGCCTAACCAATCAGAAGTGTAGCATATTCAAGCAATGGCTTGGATTCACACCTCTGATGGTTTCATGTATCAAACTACATCTATACACTCAGAGCCACAAAGCGTTGTGGTTAGTTAGCATGGATGTTTCCAAGAATGTAGGCTACAGAAAAACGTTAAAGATATCGTCGATTTATTAGAGGCATAGCAATAGTATGAAATATATTCACTTTATAATTCAATTTGTAGTTTTAAATTCAATATCTTAACTTTAGTTCAATGTATATTTTATATTTTCGTTTAGTCAACTTCCGTGAGAGAGAATGATTTGCCTTGCCATGTTTATACTCTGTAGACTTAAAAAAAAATATATATATTTTTTTAAATCTAATAATATAGCACAAATGTTTATGATGATGATGATTATTATTAGGCCTAGTAGTAGGCTAGTAGTAGTATTATTAGTAGTTGGATAAGAGCGTCTGCTAAATTACTAACAATTTAGTAGGCCTAGTAGTAGTGTAATAGTATGCCTATTCCTAGTGGTACTGGTAGTAGACTAGCCCTATACGTGTAATAGTATACAGTAGTAGTATCTTGACAGCAGTTGAGACTGAAGCACTCGCACGTTTTGTCTGGTTTCGGTTCCTCGTGCGCTGTAAAATGATATTTGGAAACGAATAGCAACTAAACCAGTTCATATGCTACCCCAACCACCGGATAGTTGATATGCCTACAACTTACGGACATTTCTGTCTATATATGCATTGTAATAAATGCCTGAATGAGCTCAGTACAACCACACCTTTACACAATACAACTACCACTGTTGTAACCTCCTCAGCTTCCGAGAACAAGAGGTCCAATTGGTGAAGATGCTTCTGAAGGGTAGGTCTGCAGCAGGCTTTATAGGCCTACTTTGAACAAATATTTTATTTCATACAGTAAAATGGTTTTATAAACATATTTCTCGTTTTTTTATGACGGTATTTTGAACCATTAGATCCATAGGTATTGTGTGAAAATCATAGCCTACTGACTGCAACTTTAATGGGGTAGCGGGCGTCAGTCTCTACTGCTGAACAGGCTAACTAAAACGGTTAAAGTTTGACGTGTCTCAATTCTTTGCTCTTTAAAGTAAAAACATTTGATATATCTGACATATATATATAGGACAGCGTTATATATATACAACATGCCTATTAAATCCACTATATCTATTGCCACTGGCCCATTATAACGACTAGGCTACGTCATGGCCTATATTCGAGTGACTGGCGCTTTGATGCATTCTCAATGAGCTACAATACATTTCGAATTGATATCAAGACAGGATGTGAGAAAAGATTTTTGCTCTTCGTTATCGATATTTAAGAAAAATCAATACATTCGGTTGAATTACCTCTTGTATGTGTGTTCAAATAGATGTAATTTGTTAAACACTTCCATGATTTTGTTGGACATTTAAACAATGTCGTATGAATCTACAGGAATTCAAATATAGGCCCTAGCGTTCGCACTTTTTTGTTCAGATCGCTTGTGCTAATTAGTTGGAAATTAGATTGCATACAATTATTCATATCCCTTCCACATGTTCAGCACTGCCTAATTTCCTCCCTTGTTGCGTGTAGAGAGATAGTGGAATGGATTATTCTCCGATGACAAAACAGTCTGCGCGTAATGGCAGAGATTAAAGCCGCAAACAAACATAATTAGATTGCTGCTGTATTAAATTCTAAAATATTGTTCACACATTGGACTCAGCTCTCAGCTTCTCACCCACTTTTCTTTTGACCCCTGAAAAAAGAATGAAGAATTTTTTTATCCCGTCTTTTGGGGGTGAGGTAGGTTGTCTGTCAGTGAGGTGTAGGCGACAGTCTGTCTACAAGCCGTAAGCTGATCTGGAGAGTGCTGGAGGAAAACGGGCAAGATTCCGGGCTTGCAAGTCGAGATATCGATCTACCTCAACCACCTAAACAAAGACTCACCTGTTTGCCTTGTTCATACTTTATTTTATGCAGTCTAATGCTTGTTTTGTTTGACTTTTCTTTTATTTCCATGGATCTGAGCTTTGATACACTTCTGGGAGTACAGAAACACCGTGTTGTACCTGGACATCCCCATCTCCCGTGGAGCTCCGGTGGTTGAAAGTCAAGACCACCCCTCTCTCTCTCTCTCTCTCTCTCTCTCTCTCTCTCTCTCTCTCTCTCTCTCTCTCTCTCTCTCTCTTCTCTCTCTCTCTCTCTCTCTCTCTCTCTCTCTCCTCTCTCTCTCTCTCTCTCTCTCTCTTCTCTCTCTCTCTCTCTCCTCTCTCTCTCTCTCTCTCTCTCTCTCTCTCTCTCTCTCTCTCTCTCTCTCTCTCTCTCTCTCTCTCTCTCTCTCTCTCTCTCTCTCTCTCTCTCCTCTCTCTCTCTCTCTCTCTCTCTCTTCCCTGTCTCTCTCTCCTCTCTCCTCTCTCTCTTCTCTCTCTCTCTCTCTCTCTCTCTCTCTCTCTCTCTCTCTCTCTCTCGTCTCCTCTCTCTCTCTCTCTCTCTCTCTCTCTCTCTCTCTCTCTCTCTCTCTCCTCTTCTCTCTCTCTCTCTCTCTCTCTCTTCTCTCTCTCTCCCCTTCTCTCTCTCTCTTCTCTCTCTCTCTCTCTCTCTCTTCTTCTCTCCTCCCTCTCTCCTCCTCCTCTCTCTTCTCTTCTCTTTCTCTCTCTCTCTCTCTCTCGTGTCTTTTCTCTCTCTCGTGTCTTTTCTCTCGCCAGCCTCACCCACTCATAGACCGGAACAGAAAATTACTCTTCGTTGTATTTCGAATCAGGCCGGGCATAAAAGTTTTCATTCAGCCGACTAGTGTCCAATAACATCCAACGTGAGATACAACCAATTACTCCATTATGGCCCCCAGTTAATGTTTCATAAATTGGATCCACTAAAGGGTCGTTTATTATTTATCACCCTTCTCCTTGAGCTGCTTGTTAAACATATCAAGATTAGTTTCTGGGGCTTGTATGACTATTCAGTCCCAGTAGTGGCGCGCAGATCCCTCCATTCACCATTGACCACTCCTTTAAAACAATTACAATATGACAGTGTTATGTGTTGTGGTGGTATGTTTGTTCTGAATTTTCTTTGTAAATAAACAATCAACAGTCAGTGATGCTCCATAAAGAAAGGATATTGCGTTTCCAAACCTTTAGAGATTGAAAGATGTTTAAAAACTGTTGATAGTGCGTTTTTATGAGGAGGCTGCATGCCTCTTGGTAGTATAGGCCTACCAAGACTATACATGTGAGTCTATAGTCTCAAATATGAGTCTATACTTTCAAAAAATCATAAAATATATTGGGAGATCGCATTCCCACCTGAAGCCATTACAGAAATCACGTCTATAAATTGAAATGCGGATATCCACTCTCTTACGCAACACTACGCTCGGACTCAAAGACCCACTCCAACAACATGATGAGGGGAGTCAAGAAATCTCGATTTCTATTTTAATTTCAGCGTTCTTATGACACACGTTGTAATTGCATGACAGATTGAATTAACCCCTGTGTTATGCAGACCTGGCATATCCTGCTGACATTTTGCACTCCCACACCGGAGTAATAGCGGGCTAACTTATTTAGCTGCTGTGTTTTAACAGGTTGGGTCATTGCGTGCTCTGGTGATCTATAAGCCAGCATTATAGATCCGTAAAGTGGATATCACATGTAGCCTATTAGTGCCAATGGTGAGGGTAATAAGTCTAACGTTAGAATGAGGGAAAACCCTCTCCACCAAACACACTAAATTATTATTTTGTAAGTGGTTTTGAACTGTAATTAATATTCTCATCAATACACAGCATGAAGTATACTGATGGCTACATCTTGATAAAGTAGTATGCACTATGGGCAGAGTTATAGTGTGTGTGTGTGTGTGTGTTGTGTTGTGGTGTGTGGTGTTGTGGTGTGGGTTGTGGTGTGTGGGATGTGTCGTGTGTGTGTGTGTGTGTGTGTGTGTGTGTGTGTGTGTGTGTACGTGTACGTGTAAGTGCGTGTAAGTGCGTGTGTGTGTGTGTGTACGTGTAAGTGCGTGTAAGGGGCTGTTGTGCTGTGCATGGGCATAAGTTGTGTTATGTGGAAACAGGGGTGTTTGGGGTGCACTCTTCCTGACCTGAGCCCCTGGCGCTCTAACAGTCTGTGCATGAGCCGTGACTCTCTGAATAGTTTTCACTACTCATCCCTCCCTGCCTGACTGAGTGCGTGCTTGAGAGAGAGAGAGAGAGAGATATTTTGGATTTCATTTTCAATTAAAAGCATTAAAGTAATACATGCACTTATACAAACAATAAACAAGCAATTATGCAAAGAATATGGTATAATGTTCTGTACATTTGGGATGTAGGCTGTAATCAAAACAAGACACTTCATAGAGCGTCTATGTCATTGTTAACATTATTAGGACTTTCGTATTGGATGAAAAAACACTGTATGAAATAAAAACATCTACTGAAAATTGTATTATTTTATTTTAACAAGTAATACAACAACAAAAATATTGGCACCCTGTTTTCAATACTCCAGCACCCGCCCCTATCTAGGATTACTGCATTTAACCTTTTCCCCAAATGTTTTATGAGATTTAAGAACACATTGGGAGAGATCTTAGACCATTCCTCCATACACAATCTTTCCAGATCCTTAATATCCTTTGTCTGCACTCATGCCCTCTTCAATTCAAATCACGAGTTTTCAATGGGGTTCAAGTCCGGAGACTGAGATGGCCATTGCAAAATGTTGATTTTGTGGTCAATTAACCATTTCTTTGTGGATTTTGTTGCTTGTTGGCACCCCTAAAGAAGATCCACTTGCAGCCAAGTTTCAGCCTCCTGGCAAAGACAACCAGGTTTTGGCTAAAATGTCCTGGTGCTTGGTTGCGTTCATGATGCCGTTGACCTTAACAAGGGCTGCAGGGCCAGTGGAAGCAAATCAGCCCCATAACATCAAAGATCCAACGCCATATTGCATAGTAGGTATGAGGTTCTATTCTGTATATTCATCCTTCTTTCGAGGCCAAACCCACCGCTGGTGTGCGTGGCAAAATAGCTCTATTTTTGTCTCATCTGACCATAGCACCCCGTTTAGCAAACTCCCGTCTTTTACATTTGTTTGTTGCTCTCAATAAAGGCTTTTTTTATGGCAACCAAGATGACCCCAAGATACGACCAAGCTCTGTAATTCTCCCACTGTGGCCCTTGGACTTTTCTTTGCCTCCTGAAACAACCATCCTCACTATGCGTGGGGACTAGATACACTTGCGTCCAATACCACTGTTCCAGTGGTTTTAAACGTCTTAATTGTTGCCTGAATAGTGGTAAGTGTATATTTGTTTTTTCAGTAGTTTTTTTTGTACCCATTGTCTGATTTATGAACGTCAACAACCATTTGTCTCTTTTTATTTGTGAGTTCTTTGCCTTTCCCCATGGTGATGGATGACAAAGGGATTTTACACGAGTGTTACCTCATTTTTATACCCCAGTGAAACAGGAAGCCATGGAAGTCCACAAGACAGTTCCCTAAGATGAGATTCATTTTACAAAGTAGAATGTTAACGCTAATATAATTTTGTTTGATTTTATTTAGTCTTTGGAGTTCCTAATAATTCCGATTTTTTTGTTGTTGTTGTACTTGTTAAATAAAATATATTTCTCTGAGCTATTGTATTCGTGTAAAAGGATATAATTGTTATGTTCTGTTGTTGCATACGATATAGCTTTGTATTTGTATTATTTATTTTATACAGTCTTTTTTGCTCATCTTTATCAAAGGTTCCAATATTTTTGAAGGTGACTGCACACTGAATCCCCAAATGTACAGCTTCTGTCCTATTGAGAGTATGTATGCCCGGTTTGTAGTCTGCCTTATATGTTGTCTTGGGCATAAGAATATTTTGGCATCCACTGCATCTCTCTGACAGTCCAATCTGGTGAGACATGTTTTGCCAATATTAGTGGTAAAAATGTTTCCTGCTGCTAGCCATAATGCATGTCCGTTAACAACATTAATACATTCTCTGCAAATGACAAGTAGGTTTGTATGCCATCAGTATACTGTTAGAATGCCTTATATGGGTGGTATTTTCTTCTTCTATTTCAACAGAATAGTGGCCCTGTGCTCTAACAATGGCATCCCCCTGAGCTTTGTTTTAATGTTACCTTCTCCCCTGTCAGTCAGGCTCGTCGCTAACTAGATCTGCACTGTTGGGAAAACGACAAAAAATCCACAGATGTGCAGGTCTGTTAGTTTTGGTAACTTTACACACATGAGGATCCTGAGGGTATCCTAAACATACACTAATGTTACCTTGACAACAATAACAACAGAGCTAGGTTATCAGTTGGGTCCTTCCAGCCACGATTCCCACAAAATAAAGATATCCATCTCTAAAGATGACCATCTCTTTTTGTTGTTGAAACATTTCAAAAACGTTCACCTAATTCATCAAATAATGTCTTGCCAATTTGAATTACCATTCGTCCACCAACATTGTGCAGCTGGATGTGCTACTGTGCTGCCCTTTACAAAACACTGCAATTCAAAGTCACTTCAACATCATCATCCTGTGATTCTATTTACCTCTCCCCTTCCAAAACAATCCAATGGTGTTTTATGGTTTTGACAGTAGTCTAGTGCAGAGCCAATACAACTCCTTAGGTTTGTTATTGTCTTCCTCCCAGCCTCTCTAGCAGTGGGAGCAGCAGTAGACTGTATCCGCCCCATGATGTGTTGCTCACCCATGCTGAGAATGTTTACTGTTGTAATCAAGGTCCATGTAACTTGTTTGTGAAATGTTTTGCCTTTATGTTTTAGAGGTGCTATATAATTTGCAAATAGTGGGGCACGAAGTCACAGTTTGATTAAATTGCTGTCTGTAAAAATGAAAACAAAATAAGCTATCTACAAAATGGAGAGGTTTTGTTTGAAAATAAAATGATTTCTCGCTTCCGAAGAGAAGCCAATTTAACATTCAGCAAATGTGAGAGCTTGCACTTGTATTTTCATATGTACCATTTCTATTCCTATTTAAAAGAACGTGATGGATACATAATGAAATGTATGATTGTTTAATGTGACTTAGATTTAACTTTACAGATGATTACTCGATTCTGTTTATATGTTTTTCAAGAAGCTAGCTATTCTTTACTTTTTGTAAACATTATACATCAATCAGCTTTATATAAATAATTACACATCAATACCAATACACCGGCTGGTGACAGAAGTAACAAGCCTAGACTTCAGCATGTTTACGTTTTCTAATAATACCATGTCGCATACATAGCTTCAAACATATGTGACACCACTATATTGTGTTTAGATGATGATGTAACCACTCTGAGACTTTACATGGAGCTCCTGGGTTACTATCTGTGTTTTCCCCACATTTCCTGAAGTTTGCTGACAGAAAGGAGACTGCGGCTCTAAACAGGCTTTTCTGTGTATTAAACAGCTCTCAGCCCATGGGATTCCTCAAAGAGGGGTCTGAACTGTCAGAGACCTACCATAGCACTACATGGAATAAACATTGACAAACACTTGATTATGCATGTTGTTGCTTGCTAGTGTAGTAAATTGTTATTATTATATTTATTTCCTAAGGTCATGTTGGGTCTGTTAAAGTTGAAGCTTGTGCAGATTCAGGTTCAAGCTCTTTGTTCCACATGGATCTGTCTAAGTGTTGTTTTAGGGTAAAAAATCCCCTTGACATTTTGGCATTCTACAAATAAAACGTGTTGGTGCATCTGGTTTGCTTGGTGCTTTTTGACACCACTGTCTCATTTTGAATGGTGCAAATTACACTTGACATTTTTTTTTTTTTTTTAACTTGCTGAAAAATATTTAATATTTATATTTATTTCAGTTTATTTATTTTTTGGTTGCAGTGGGAGAAACAAAACACACTTTTTGATGTTATTCAATGATGTTAGTTTGTATTGTCAAACCTGTGTTTAACTTCCCATGTATACAGTAAATAAATATACGTGTCTGTTTTATGTTGTAATGTTTATTTCAGTATTTATTGGCATTGGGGATTATTTCAACTGTATTTCAACTGTAATTGTCTGAACATTTGATAAACATTGCCCATTAAACATTTTATGTTAAACATTGCACATCACTACTACATCAGATAATTAATGCAGTGGCAGAATACCATGAGGCCAGGTGTTATAGTCTAAGGATTAAAACCCCAGCTGCAGCTCACTGCAACTAATAACTAATTGTGAAAGTGGTGAACATGGTGTGTAGAGGGTTTTCAAATTCACATGGGATGACATTTGCTGTTTTCCCCAATACCCTATGCAACACATTACACCTTGTCACTGTTGTCATGTCTGCCAGTCCTCCAGTAGAGCTCCCAATGTAACTCCCTGTCAATAATGAGATTTTATGGAGTCCCTTCCATCCCCCCATCTCCCCTGCTCCCCAGGCACCGCCACCTGAAAACGCAAGAACAGAAAGACACCTTTTTTAGGGTTAGTGGTCTCGCTGTGAAGGTTTTTCAAATTTGTGAAAGAAAAGAGATGTAGACCCTCCTCTGCCACCAATTTTACAGACCAATTATCTACTTGGAATGGTGGGAGTTGAACAAACAAACAGCAGCCCTGCTGAGCGCTGGCAGGTCTCTGGCTGGTGGGAGACCTCTGAGCCTCTCACGGGGCTTTTACACCAGATCAATTCCTCATCGAGACATGTTTTGCCAATATTAGTGGTAAAAATGTTTCCTGCTGCTAGCCATAATGCATGTCCGTTAACAACATTAATACATTCTCTGCAATGACAAGTAGGTTTGTATGCCATCAGTATACTGTTAGAATGCCTTATAGTGGGTGGTATTTTCTTCTTTCTATTTCAACAAATAGTGGCCCTGTGCTCTAACAATGGCATCCCCTGAGCTTTGTTTTTAATGTTACCTTCTCCCCTGTCAGTCAGGCTCGTTGCTAACTAGATCTGCACTGTGGGAAAACGACAAAAAATCCACAGATGTGCAGGTCTGTTAGTTTTGGTAACTTTACACACATGAGGATCCTGAGGGTATCCTAAACATACACTAATGTTACCTTTGACAACAATAACAACAGAGCTAGTTATCAGTTTGGGTCCTCCAGCCACGATTCCCACAAAATAAAGATATCCATCTCTAAAGATGACCATCTCTTTTTGTTTGTTGAAACATTTCAAAAACGTTCACCTAATTCATCAAATAATGTCTTGCCAATTTGAATTACCATTCGTCCACCAACATTGTGCAGCTGGATGTGCTACTTGTGTGCCCTTTACAAAACACTGCAATTCAAAGTCACTTCAACATCATCATCCTGTGATTCTATTTACCTCTCCCCTTCCAAAACAATCCAATGGTGTTTTATGGTTTTGACAGTAGTCTAGTGCAGAGCCAATACAACTCCTTAGGTTTGTTATTGTCTTCCTCCCAGCCTCTCTAGCAGTGAGCAGAGTAGACTGTATCCGCCCCATGATGTGGTTGCTCACCCATGCTGAGAA
>NC_036849.1:8844288-8851709 GCF_002910315.2 Salvelinus sp. IW2-2015 | reverse complement strand
TGTTTACTGTTGTAATCAAGGTCCATGTAACTTGTTTGTGAAATGTTTTGCCTTTATGTTTTAGAGGTGCTATATAATTTGCAAATAGTGGGGCATGAAGTCACAGTTTGATTAAATTGCTGTCTGCAAAAACGAAAACAAAAGAAGCGTTCTACAAAGTGGAGACGTGTTTGAGAATAAAGGAATTTCCTGCTTCCGAAGACAAGCTGATCTAATATTCAGCAAATGTGAGAGTGTGAGCGTGTATTTTCATAGGTGCCATTTATATTAATATTTAAAGGAACATTATGGATACATAATGAAAAGCGTGATTGTTTAATGTGACTTAGTTTTAACCTTACAGAGGATTTCTCTATTCTGTTTCATTTTTGATTCAAGAAGCTATCTATTCTTTACATTCATTAACATTATACGTCAGCTTCTATAAATAATTGCACATCAATAACAATATGCCAGCTTGTGACAATAATAAAATGAGTAGCTATCAGAATTTGTACGTTTTCTAATGATACCATGTTGCATACAGAGCTTCAAACATATGTGATGTCACTATATTGTTTTTAGATGATGATGTAACCCCTCGGAGACGTTGCATGGAGCTCCCGGGTTACTATCTGTGTTTCCCCAACTTTTCCTCAAGTTTGCTGACAGAAAAGAGACCGTGGCTACAAACAGACTCCTCTGTGTGCATAAAAGCTCTCAGCCCCTGGGATCCCCAAACAGTGGTTTGAACTGTCTGAGACCTTTCCAAACATGTTCAGAGGACTAAGGGGAATAAACATTGACAAACACTTGATTATGCACGGTGTTGCTGGTATTGTAGTTAACATTTTGCATACAATCTTTTCCTAAGGTCAAGGTGGGTCTGTGGAGTTGAAGTTTGTGCGGATTCAGGTTCAAGCCCTTTGTTCCAGAAGGATCTCTCTGTGTTTTTTAGGGTCAAAAATCCCCTCGACTTTTTGGTATTTTAAAAGTAAAAAATTGTTTGGTGCATCTGTCTTGTTCTGTGCTTTTTGACACCTTGACAGGACTGTCTCATTTTGAATGTTGATAACATATTCAATAAACATTTAATACGCCTTTTTTTTTACAGTGGGTGAATCAAAACACAATTTTGTGGTAATTTAATTATGTGTTTGTATTCCCAAACGTGTTTGACCTAAATACATGTGCTATGTTTCTTTTATGTTGTAATGTTTGTTTCAGTATTTATCCCATTCTGGATTATTTCAACTGTATTGCAAATTGTGCATTGCTACTACATCAGATCAGGCAGAATACAATGAGGCCAGGTGGTATAGTCTAAGGGTGAGACCCCCAGCTGCTAGCTCACAACAACTAATAGCTGATTGTGAAATTGGTGAACATGTTGTGTAGAGGATGATCAAATTCACATGGGATGACATTTGCTGTTTTCCCCAATACCCAGTGCAACACATTAAACCTTGTCACTGTTGTCATGTCTGCCAGTCCTCCAGTACAGCTCCCAATGTAACTTTCTTGTCAATAATGAGCTTTTCTGGAGTCCCCTCCATCTCCCCCATCTCCCTTGCTCCCCAGGTACTGCCAGGTACTGCCACCTGAAAACGCAACAACAGAAACATTTTTTTTAGGGTTGGTGGTCTCGCTGTGAAGGTTTCTGAAATTTGTGAAAATCAAAAGGGATGTAGATCCCACCAGCTGAGCTGAACATGGAACCTAGGATGCCCCTGCCACCAATTTTACAGACCAATTATCTACTTGGAATGGTGGGAGTTGAACAAACAAACAGCAGCCCTGCTGAGCGCTGGCAGGTCTCTGGCTGGTGGGAGACCTCTGAGCCTCTCACGGGGCTTTTACACCAGATCAATTCCTCATCACAAAGCAGAGCCAGCGCCAGCCATGATTCTCCCTGCTCATCCACCCACCCGGTCGCATGGGCTCCACACCAACCACCAAGCACTTTTCATTCATTGATCACCTCTGTGTCATCATCGTGAAGGAAGGAAGACCTGGGAAATCTATGCATGTATTTATTTACAGTATCACAGTTTTTAATTATATACTTACCACAAACTGGGGTTTGTAATGATGCTCAAATAAAGTCATGTTTTGTTTAGTCTGTGAGTAAATATTTTCTCTTTTCTTTTTTGTTTGTTTTCGATAGATAGAGACTCTGAGTGCGTCAGCAAAGCATGGTTGTAGGCTGACCGTGACAGTGACAATGGTCAATTGCAGCAGGCAGCAGCACAGACAGCTAGCTATTAGTCAGCCACAGCAGTACTACTGCAGAGTAAAATCAATGGCATCCTGATTAGACTGATGACAGCAAATTCACAGTTTCAGGCGGGAGTGTCCAGACAGAGGTGAGTTGTACAGAAAATAAGCTCTACTTGTCTGCATACAAAGAAAATCCACCCACTTTGTTTATCAGGTGTAAAGATTTGGAATGATTGCTGCGAATAGGGACATTTCAGTTGTTATTCTCCAATAGGGACATTTCAGTTGTTATTCTCCAATAGGGACATTTCAGTTGTTATTCTCCAATAGGGACATTTCAGTTGTTATTTTCCAATAGGGACATTTCAGTTGTTATTTTCCAATAGGGACATTTCAGTTGTTATTTCCCAATAG
Source organism: Salvelinus sp. IW2-2015 (assembly GCF_002910315.2). NCBI lineage: Eukaryota > Metazoa > Chordata > Actinopteri > Salmoniformes > Salmonidae > Salvelinus > Salvelinus sp. IW2-2015. Next base: position 8,849,096 of record NC_036849.1, on the reverse strand, counting down.
GGACATTTCAGTTGTTATTCTCCAATAGGGACATTTCAGTTGTTATTTCCAATAGGGACATTTCAGTTGTTATTTTCCAATAGGGACATTTAGTTGTTTTTTCCAATAGGACATTTCAGTTGTTATTCTCCAATAGGGACTTTCAAGTTGTTATTTTCCAATAGGGATATTTCAGTTGTTATTCTCCAATAGGGACATTTCAGTTGTTATTTTCCAATAGGGACATTTCAGTTGTTATTTTCCAATAGGGACATTTCAGTTGTTATTTTCCAATAGGGACATTTCAGTTTTTTTAGCTCCAACATTTCAGCACTGATCTGTTTTTCTTTTCTTGCCAGGAATTTGAATTTAATTGTGCACCATGGACTAGAGTCACACAATGCCGCTGTTATTATTATTACCTGAATATTCTGACAAACACATTTCCATCAAAAAAGAAAGCGCAAATGGTTATAGATCTCCCATCTGTCTTAGTAAAAGGCTGGGATAATGTGATGGATAGACAATGGGTTGATTATATATTGATTACGGTGATATTGAATCTGCCGTGACCAAGTGTGCATTGTTGTTAGACTATTCATGTTAATTCCTTTTCAATCATTCATTAAACTTGCATACCAATCTCCATTTAATATACTCTCTCTGGTCATGAGTTTTAGTGTTTTATTGCTGACAATAAAGGCCTATTAGCGTCAGACTTAGATATAGGCCCATTTTCTACGGTGCCCATAATAGGAAGCCCATGTATTACTGTATAGTACTCATATACTTCTAATTTATTCTCACTACCTTGCCTCCAACATAATGTTGAGATGTTTACTTTGATGCTGCTCCATTTGTTTTCAAACTCAACACTGCAACATTTCTCCAGCCTCCCACCAACCCTTTGAGTGCCGTCGATGCCGGTGCCCGCAGTCTTCTTTATATCTGAGACGAGACTGCCTTTGTGCATAAATTGCAGCAGTTACGTATGTTGTGAGAAGCTTGGAGAAAGAGAAAGGAGAATGTTTTTTTTCTTCTACTCCACATCTCCAGATCAATCTGTGAGCAGTAAATGGATATTATTAAACAGCATGGGGCTGCATGGAGCGCTAGGTTAGAAAGAGGCTCATCTCTCTCTCTCTCTCTCTCTCTCTCTCTCTCTCTCTCTCTCTCTCTCTCTCTCTCTCTCAATCTTTTCCTAAGGTCAAGGGGGTTCTGTGAGTGTAGAAGTTTGTGCCGGATTCAGGTTCAGACCCTTTGTTCCAGAAGGATCTCCTGTGTTTTTTAGGTCAAAAATCCCCTCGCTTTTGTATTTTAAAGTAAAAAAATTGTTGGTGCATCTGTCTTGTTCTGTGCTTTTTGGACACTCTTGACAGGACTGTTCCATTTGTAATTTGATAACATATTCAATAAAATTTATACGCCTTTTTTTTTTTACAGTGGTGAATCAAAACACATTTTGTGGTAATTTAATTTTATGTGTTTGTATTCCCAAACGTGTTTGACCTAATACAGTTGTGCTATGTTTCTTTTTATGTGTAATGTTTGTCTTCAGTATATATCCCATTCTGGATATTTCAACTGTATTGCAAATTGTGCATGCTACTACATCAGATCAGGCAGAATTACAATGAGCCAGGTGTATATAGTTCTGAAGGGTGAGACCCCCAGCTGCCTAGACTCACAACAACTATAGCTGATTGTAATTGGTGAACATGTTGGTAGAGGATGATCAAAAGTCACATGTATGACATTTGCTGTTTTCCCCAATACCCAGTGAACACATTAAACCTTGTCCACTGTGTCATGTCTGCCAGTCCTCCAGTACAGCTCCCAATTGTAACTTTCTTGTCAATAATAGCTTTTCGGATGCCCTCCATCTCCCCCCATTCTCCCTTGCTTCCCATACTGCCAGTACTGCCACCTGAAAACGAACAAACAGAAACATTTTTTTAGGTTGGTGGTCTCGCATGTGCAAGGTTTCTGAAATTTGTGAAATCAAAAGGGATGTGAATCCCACCAGCTGAGCTGAGACATGGGACTAGGATGGCCCCTGCCACCAATTTTACAGGACCAATTACTACTTGGAATGGTGGGAGTTGAACAACAAAACCAGCACCCTGCTGAAGGCGGCTGGCAGCGTCTCTGGCTGCGTGGGAGACCTCTGAGCTCTCACGCGGGCTTTTAACACCAGATCAATTGCCTCATCACAAAGCAGAGCCAGCGCCAGCCATGATTCTTCCCTCTCAATCCACCCACCCGGTCGCATTGGGCTCCACACCAACCACCAAGACTTTCATCATTGATCACCTCTGTGGCATCATCGTGAAAGGAAGAACCTGGGAAATCTATGCATGTATTTATTTACAGTAATCAACAGTTTTTAATTATATACTTACCACAAACTGGGGTTTGTAATGATGCTCAAAATAAGACTGTTATTGTTTAAGGTCTGTGAGTAAATATTTTTCTCTTGTTCTTTTTGTTTTTTTCTATAGATGAGACTCTGAGTGCGTCAGCAAAGCATGTGTAAGCTGACCGTGACAGTGACAAGTCAATTGTGACATCAGCCAGCAGCACAGGGACAGCTAGCTATTTAGTCAGCCACAGCATACTACTGGCAGAGTTAAATCAATGGCATCCTATTAGATGATGACAGCAAATTCACAGTTTCAGGCGGGGGAGTGTCCAGAACGAGTGAGTCTTGTACAGAAAATAAGCTCTACTTGTCTGCATACAAAGAAAATCCACCCACTAGTTTATCAGGTGTAAAGAGTTTGGAATTAATTGTCTGCGAATAGGGACATTTTCAGCTTGTTATTCTCCATAGGGACATTTCAGTTGTTATCTCCAATTAGGAATTCAGTATTTTCATTAGGGCTTTCAGTGCTTTTTCCAATAGGGACGATTTCAGTTTATTTCCAAATAGGGACATTTCAGTTGGTTATTTCCCAATAGGACATTTCAGTTTGTTATTTTCCAAGGGGACATTTCATTGTTATTTCTCCAATAGGGACATTCAGTTGTTATTCTGCCAATAGGGACATTTCAGTTGTTATTTTTCCGATAGGGGACATTTCAGTGTAGTATTTTCCAATAAGCAGTGATTCATATAGGACATTTCAGTTGTTATTTCTCCAATAGGACAATTTCAGTTGTCTTATTTCCAATATGGATATTTCAGTTGTTATTCTTCCAATAGGACATTTCAGTTGTTATTTTCCGAATAGGGACATTTCAGTTGTTATTTCCAATAGGACATTATCAGTTGTATTTTTCCAATAACATTTCAGTTCGTTATTCTCCAATAGGGACATGCTGTTATTTTCAATCTCAGTGTGTTATTTTCCATGAATTAGTTGTTTTCCGAAGGACATTTCAGTTGTTATTTTCCAATAGGGAACATTTCAGTTTTTTTAAGCTCCAACATTTCAGCACTGATCTGTTTTTCTTTTTCTTGCCAGGAATTTTGAATTTAATTGTGACCATGGACTAGAGTCACACAATGCGCTTTATTATTATACCTGAAATTCTGACAAACCACATTCCATCAAAAAGAAAGCGCAAATGTTATAGATCTCCCATCTGTCAGTAAAGCTGGATAATGTGAGGATATAGTACAAATGGGGTATTATATATGATTACGGTGAATATGAACTTGCCGTGACAAGTGTGCATTGTTGTTAGACTATTCATGTTAATTCCTTTTCCAATCATCATTAAACTGCATACCAATCTCCATTTAATTACTCTCTCTGTCATGAGTTTTAGTGTTTTATTGCTGACAATAAAGGCCTGATTAGCGTCAGATTAGAATAGGCCATTTTCTACGGTGCCCATTAATAGGAAGCCCATGGTAACTGATGAGCTAACTCATAACTTTCTAATTTATCTCTCACTACCTTGCCGTCCAACAGTAATGTTGAGATGTTTACTTTGATGCGCTCCATTTTTTCAAACTCAACACTAGCAACATTTCTCAGCCTCCCACCAACCCTTTGAGTGCCGTCATGCCGGTGCCCGCAGTCTTGCTTTTATATCTGAGAACGAGGACTGCCTTTGTGGCATATAAATTGCAGAACAGTGTACGTATGTGTGAGAGCGTAGAGAAAGAGAAAGGAGAATTTTTTTCTTCTACTCCACATCTCCAGATCAATCTGGTGAGCAGTAAATGGATATTAATTAAAACAGCATGGGCTGCATGGAGCGCTTAGTTAGAAAGAGGCTCATCTTCTTTCATCTCTCTCTCTCTCTCTCTCTCTCTTCTCATCTCCTCTCTCATCTCATCTCTCTCTCTCTCTCTCTCTCTCTCCTCTCTCTCTCTCGTCTCTTCTTCTTCACTCTCTCGCGCGTCAACAGGGGCAATGGGTTGACACGCTGTTTCCTCATTACAGCCTTCCTCCAAACTGTGGCTGCCATGGCAACCTGCTCTTCCCGTGTTGTGGTAGCTCGGCAGCCCCACACTTACAGAGTTGTGCTGCTTCCGTCGTGACGGCTCGTAAAAAAAAGAGGGAAAGAGAGGGAAAACAGGTCTCTACAATACGCAATGGGCTAACTCAACCCCAATAGTTGTTTGGTCTGGCTGGATACAAATAGCCCTGACAAACACCTAAGTGAGTTTGATTTCAGATCCCATACAGCGAGGAGAGAGAGAGCATGATCCTTTGTCTATCAGTAGGCCTGTGGTGTTGTGTGTGGTGTGTGTGTGGTGATGTGTGTGTTTGTGTGTGTGTGTGTGTGTGTGTGTGTGGTGTGTGTGTGTGTGTGTGTGTTGTGTGATGTTTGTTGTGTGGTGGTGTGTGTGTGGGGTGTGGTGTGTGTGTGTG
>NC_036849.1:8806207-8844263 GCF_002910315.2 Salvelinus sp. IW2-2015 | reverse complement strand
TGTGTGTGTGTGTGTGTGTGTGTGTTCATGCTGTGCAGTAACACAATACTGTGATAAAAGTATGTCTCTCTTCAGCTACACTACAGGCCAACACTGTCAAAACTTAATTCCTGTATCAACACCAAGGCCTTGATTTCATTTGACAACCATGCAGCCTTTCCCTATCTGTCACGATCTAAGATAAAAACTCAAAAGGTTTCGTATTGTACTACTATAATACATAATTTCCCCCCCTTCCGTGGTACAATTATTTCCCCCCTCAAAACAAGAGGCTCTTGCGGCACAGCAAGTCACACCATAGTCATCTCACCATCTTAATCTGTTCCTTTCACTTGCAGTGCAGCGCAACCTGGAATGTTCTCATATGTCAACCTCCTGGCTGCATTGAGCTATCACTTCTGACTGGGGGTAAAGCTTCCCAGTGGTTCACACAGCTAGAAGGAGGAAAGGAGAGGAGCGGGGAACAGAACAGGAAGGATCTTTATCTGAACCAGATGTGATTAGATATACAGCTTCAGCCACGTGTGTATGTTTTCAGACTAATCTGTGTTTAAAGGGAAACTCAACAGGGTCCACCTTTGAGGTCATGGAAAAGTCATTGTGTAGAGAAGACCACCACACATGTTCTCAACAGATAGACGTGTCCCAAATGGCACCTTTTTCCCTAAAGGCCCTGGTCAGAAATATTGCTCCGTATAGGGAATAGGGTACTATTTGTGAAGCAACCAAGATTAGGAATGATACTCACTTTCGTTTGACCTTATGTAAAATTCCTTTCTTCAATACAATGTTTGACTTTGTTTTATTGTTGAGAAGTGAGTGAGGAGCCAATGTACCAGTCTGGGACATGCACAGTATCATTATCCTTCCTCATGATTATGATGTGCATTGTAGACTTTGTATGACCCCTATCAAAAGGTCGCTTGTACAGGTAGTGTTCTTGACAGATGAGGAATAAAGAATATGCCAAATAACCTTTTTGTCTTCATGGTTTATTCTTTAGTAGAGTAACAAACAGCAATACTTCTACACAAACTACATGATTGATCAGGTGCAGAATGTAATTTTATGACAACAATACATTCCATCTACTTGGGGGGTATTAGGTATTTCTTGAAAATTCACTTGACTCTGGTAGTAGGTAACCCATATGGAGAATGCTGATGTCGTTCTGAAGGCTTTGACATCTATGGAGATTGAACAGAGCAGTAGATCTGACATGAAATATCTTTTTAAAGATAAATATGTTGTGCTATTTCAGAACGCCATTAGAGACATTTTGTATTGTTACGCTCCATTTTATACATCTCTGTGTGAGTGAAGAGGGCAGAGTAGAGCACACATTAACATCGTTTTAGGCTTTCAGCTGTCATGAAATTGCTGCAGAGAAATGTCTTACATGCCATTGTTGAGAATCTGTAATTTTATCATGTTTCAGGAGTTATCTATCCTGTGAAATTGTTAACTGGGTGCTACAATTGGCTTGTAAGTATTAGGACAATAGCAATTCCGGAACAACTGGGGACTTTGTCAAGGGATGTTGAGTAGATTTTTCCCCTCTAAGTACTTTAGGATATTTTATAACCGGTTGAAGAGTATTTTAGCACATGGAAATGCTTTGGAGTCGACATGTTTAAAATACAAATATAGTCCCTCTGAGGAACTATGGAACTAGAAAATATGCAGGTTGGTAGTGGAATTTCATTTATGCAACTAGACAATATTCTAGTTGTAAGTGGAACTTAATTTCAATCTTGTAGTGTGTTCATTTTTTTGTGCTGCATTCACACGTTTGCCCACATTCCCAGTGATCCGGTTACTGTACCGGCTACAGCGGCTCAGCCTTTACTTAACTAAGAGGCTTTGGTGGCTGGGAGATTGACCTATGACTCTGCTCCTCCTCCTCCTCCTCTCACAAATCCCTCTCTCATCCAGAGTAGGAACCAATCACGAGGGCCCTCACCACAATGGAAATACACTACATGACCAAAAGTATGTGGACACCTGCTTGTCGAAGATGTCATTCCAAAATCATGTGCATTAATATGGAGTTGGTCCCCCCTTTGCTTCTATAATAGCCTTCTTCTGTGAAGGCTTTCCACTAGATGTTGGAACATTACTTTGGGGATTTGCTTCCATTCAGCCAGAAGAGCATTAGTGAGGTTGGGCACTGATGTTGGGCGATAAAGATTGGTTTGCAGTCGGCGTTCCAATTCATCCCATAGGTGTTCAATGGGGTTGAGGTCAGGCTCTGTGCAGGCCAGTTCTTCCACACTGATCTCAACAAACTGTATGGACCTCACTTTGTGCACAGGGGCATTGTCATGCAGAAACAGGAAAGGGCCTTCCCCAAGCTGTTGCCACCAAGTTGGAAGTACAGAATCATCTAGAATGTCATTGTACGTTAAGATCTCCCTTCACTGGAACTAAGGGGCATAGCCCGAACCATGAAAAACGAGACTATGCATTCGGGCAGGTAGCGTTCTCCTGGCATCCCTCCAACCCATACTTGTCCGTCGGACTGCCAGATGGTGAAGCGTGATTCATCACTCCAGAGAACGCATTTACGCTGCTCCAGTGTCCAATGGCTGCGAGCTTTACACCACTCCTGCCGACGCTTGGCATTGCGCATGGTGATCTTAGGCTTGTGTGCGGCTGCTCGGCCATGGAAACCCATTTCATGAAGCTCCCGATGAGCAGTTCTTGTGCTGACGTTGCTTCCAGATGCCGTTTGGAACTCGGTAGTGAGTGTTGCAACTGAGGACAGATGATTTTTACTCGCTACACGCTTCAGAACTCGGTGGTCCCGTTCTGTGAGCTTGTGTGGCCTACCACTTCGCGGCTGAGTCGTTGTTGCTCCTCGACGTTTCCACTTCACAATCACAGCACAGTTGAGCGGGGCAGCTCCAGCAGGAAGAAATTTGACGAACTTTCTTGTTGGAAAGGTGGCCTCCTATGACAGTGCCACGTTGAAAGTCACTGAGCTCCTCAGTAAGGCCACTCTACTGCTAATGTGTGTCTATGGAGATTGCATGGCTGTGTTCTTGATTTTATACACCTGTCAGCAACAGGTGTGGCTGAAATAGCCGAATCCACTAATTTGAAGGGGTGTCTACATACTTTTGTTTATATAGTGTACCTGTCAGTGAAAGTGTATGATGAAGCTTTGAACCTGATACAAAACATCTCAAAATATTTTATCAACCGTCTTTCCCGAAAGGCATCAAATTGGTTTAATTGTTGTAAATATGTAGTTTCGGGTTGATAACTGGGGATTTTCAGTCTGTAAATATATGATAAGCCCCTTGTAAACCTCCCTGTGAAGTGTTGAAATTTCAGTTAAGCAGCTGGTGTTCATTCTGACTTCAAGGCTATAGGGCCTATCCCTCCCTTCTTTAAACATGTACAGATCACAACCAGGTTCCTGGACGTTAGCTAGCTGCAGAACTGATCATGTGTTGACTGGACAACTATTTTAGCATTTTCAAGGGTTAGCAACCTAAATGATGAATGGAAGACGACGAAGAATTACGCAGCTAGGGAATTATTTTATTGTGAGGTGCAGAGAGTGGAGGAAGTCAAGGGAGCTAATAGAGGGAGAGACAAAACCCAGCTGGGCTGTGGATAAAGACAGCACCTTTACATAGCTTTTCATTAGCCAGACATATCCCCTTTCAGACTGACGTAAGCTAGCTACACTACAGACTGTATGTCTCATTCATTTCTCTCTACTTTATCTCAAGTGTACTGTAAGTGTTTGCTTAGAGAGTGACTCTGATAAAGTCACCTAAAAAATACTGCTATACCATAACACAGGGGTGTCCCTCCCTTGTAGATTTAAAGGCCTTTGTGTGAGCTTCCGTGGTCCACTGAAGAGGATTGGGTCAGGGTGCATCCTGAAGCTTAGTCGAGGTAGAGGTGAAGAGGTCAGCCTAATGTCTTGACTAAGAGATCAGAAGTCACACGCCTCGCCAGGATCTCTTTCAAGGGGGCTTAAAATGGTGTCTTCCTGACTTCAAACACTGGTGAGCATCAGGGTTGGCGTCAATTCCATTTCAGTTCAGTCAATTTAGGAAGTAAACTGAAATTCCAATTGCTTTTCAATGAGGACAACTGCTGGGCATTAGAGTTTAAACCAGCGAACAAACGTCAACCGAACCCCCAGCTCCAACAGATTTAGACTCCTCAACTTGAACTTTCCATGTAAACACAGTTGGATATTCCCAACAGGGCACACCTCGGGTCAAGCCAGGGTTTGTGTGTGTGTGTGTGTGTGTGTGTGTGTGTGTGTGTGTGTGTGTGGCAGTGCAGTGGTTGAAAGAGATGTGGGAGGCTAGGGTGCACTGAGCAATCAGTGACATATTGCTTTCTAATCGGTTGAACAAGTGGCTGTTGATAGAAGGGAACAGAATGTTGGTAAGAGATGTGTGTTAAGAAAGAGACCAATGGGAGAGATCCCAGGAGGAGGATACTTCAGGGACATGGTGAGGGAATCTTGCACTGGGTGAAGTGTGATACAAAACATTTGTATGTTAGAGATTAGGTAATGATAGGAGGAAAGTTCACTGTACCAGGAGAGGAGTCAATTTCATGATCTGTTCTCCAGGAAGAGACAAATGTTGATGTTGTTATATCAGCTTTTTATATCGTCATTCGTAACACAATTCGTATGCAGCCAGCCATCAACTTGATATGAAAATACTATTAGCAGCTGAACATAACGTATCTTCCCTAAACACAACGTAAGTGATTCCAAACATTCCATCTAATTGGAATGTGCGAAATGGGGATCATCAAATAGATTTCATCAGGACATGACGTTCCTGCTTAAACAGTAACACTGCCATTAAAAGTTAGGATAAGACTGGTGCATGACAATATAAAATATACTGTATATATTTAGCACCTGTTCTCATCAACCTTTGTGTTATCTTCCCGTAGGCTTCTTTCTGTCCCCAGTGAACAATTTACATTTATACACATTTCATATCACATTTCACTTCATATTTCTCCTCAAATTTAACCCAGAATCCATCTACATAATCAGAGTGTTTTCAATCCATCTCATTAACCAAGCTGAAATTAGAGCTATGGTTAAACTCTTTATTTAACCAAACCGCACCACATACTGACACCAATTTCACAACAGATGGTTGGTTAACGTCAGTGTGAGAGTTTTAAATGTGTGGCCTATGTACTTACCGTGTGATCATTACCTCTTGGCCGTGATCCACACGAACTTTCTGTGGTTGGCAATATCACGATTCGTTGTTCTCTTCACAGCTAGTTCACATTTGAACCCCAACCAGTAAACTGAACTTCAAATCATGATTAAATCATGATTATACATATAAAAACGTATAAATAGTTCCCTCAACTGGACAACTGTTTGCTGTTTGAATACAATCTGATAATGCCTATGGTATTTCATTGTAGCTACAACAAAGGAGCGTTCATCACATTCAAGGATTCTTTCCTGTCGCCTGTCTGGTTTCTGGTTGTGTGTTTGGGTTAAAGTGGATGATACGTCTTCTCAATGCGTTCCTCTTCTTTTCTCACTATATTTCCCGCAGCACCAATCTCCTTTATGAATTGAGGCAACAGAAGCAACGTCTGAATAAATTGACACTCTGGTGAACAGAGCCTCCCGTGGGAGCTGAGGATATGAGTGTGTGCTACTTTCCATTTTTGATATTTGCACACATTTTTCTCTTTGCACACAATCCCCTGTGCTTTACCCTCTTCTCGCTATCCCTCTCTCACTCTAATTTCTTCAATCACTTTCTCTCTCTCTCTCTCTGTCTCTCTCTAGTAAAACAATAATCTGCTGCTGTGATGTTGCACACTTTATTTCAGTCTCTCTCTGTTGTGTGACGACTGAGGATCAGCCACGTTGCATATTAACAGTATGTCATGCCCTCACTGTGCCCCTCATCCTCCTACAAAATGACTGGGAACCAACAAGGTATATAATATTCTTGTTGGAGATGTTTTGTTGATACTATCATTAGCCACACTATATAGGCAGACAAACTGTACTGTATGTGCTCTGACTACACATACTGGAGTGCTTATTGAGACTGAGTTGAACCGTAACAACACATTCTCAATTTCCTTGAAGACCACAGACAGAGCTTACCTCTCAGTGATTCAAACACATGTTGTCTTTCAGGTCACTTAACCACACAACATCAATTAGTCACTTGTCTCACTTGTTCGACCTGCACTGTAGACAGGTGTTTTGGCAACATCGGTGATGCTAGCAAAGTATTGTGAAGACTGCCTCCTGGGAAATATATGACCACAATGAATCACTGAAGAACCTCCCACTCTAGTAGATATTGCAAGCAGGAGCTTTGAAACCAGTGGTGGAAAAAGTCCTCAATTGTCATACTTGAGTAAAAGTATATATACCCTTATAGAAACTTACTCAAGTAAAAGTGAAAGTCAGCTAGAAAAATACTACTTGAGTAAAAGTCTAAAAGTATTTGGTTTTAAATATACTTAAGTATCAAAAGTAAATGGAATTGCTAAAATATACTTAAATATCAAAAGTAAAAATATAAATAATAAAAAAATCCTTATATTAAGTAAAGCAGACGGGACCATTTTCTTTAAAAAAAAAATATGGATAGCCAGGGCACACTCCGACATTATTAACAAAAGCATTTGTGTTTAGTGAGTCCGCCAGGCCAGCGGCAGTAGGGATGACCTGTGTTCTCTGATAACTTTGTGAATTTGACCATTTTCCTGTCCTGCTAAGCATTCGAAATGTAACGAGTACTTTTGTTTGTCAGGGAAAATGTAGGGAGGAAAATGTACAATATATTTTTTTAGAATGTAGTAAAGTAAAAGTAGTCAAAAATATAAATAATAAAGTACAGATACCCCAAAAAACGACTTAAGTAGTACTTTAAAGTATTTTTACTTAAGTACTTTACACTACTGTTTGAAACTCAATTTGACTTGTGTGTGAGAGTTGAAAAATTAACAGTTTGTTTTACACAGTGGTGTATGTTGTCAAACTTGTAGGTTACAGTACAAAGGATTAAAGAAGCATTCTATGCAATCACAGGGAATATACACACATATGTACACAACAGAGGAGGCTGGTGGGAGGAACTATAGGAGTATGGGCTCATTGCAATGACTGGAATGGAATAAATGGAAAGTAGCAAAACATGTGGTTTCCATATGTTTGATGTGTTTGGTACCATTCCATTTATTCCATTCCAGCTATTACAATGAGCCTGTCCTCCTATAGTTCCTACCACCAGCCTCTTCTGGTATACAGTGCATTCGGAAAGTATTCAGACCCCTTCACTTTTTTCACATTTTGTGACGTTACAGCCTTATTCTAAAATTGATTAAATTGTTTTTTCCCCCTCATCAATCTACACACAATAGCCCATAATGACAAAGCAAAAACTGTTTTATTTAAATGTTTGCAAAGTTATAAAAAATTTCAAACTGAAATATCACATAAGTATTCAGACCCTTTACTCAGCACTTTGTTTAAGCACCTTTGGCAGCGATTAACGTCTCAAGTCTTCTTAGGTATGACGCTACAAGCTTGGCACACCTCAAGCTCTGCCAGGTTGGAAGGGGACCGTTGCTGCACAGCTATTTTCAGGTCTCTCCAGAAATGTTAGATTGGGTTCAAGTCCGGGCTCTGGCTGGGCCACTCATTCAGAGACTTGTCCCGAAGCCACTCCTGCATTGTCTTGGCTATGTGCTTAGGGTTGTTGTCCTAATGGAAGGAGAATATTCACCTCAGTCTGAGGTCCTGAGCACTCTGGAGCAGGTTTTCATCAAGGATCTCTCTGTACTTTGCTCCGTTCATCTTTCATTCAATCCTGACTAGTCTCCCGTCCCTGCCGCTGAAAAACATCCCACAGCATGATGCTGCCACCACCATGCTTCACCGTAGGGATGGTGCCAGGTTCCTCCAGACGTGACGCTGGCATTCAGGCCAAAGAGTTCAATCTTAGTTTCATCAGACTTGTTTCTCATGCTCTGAGAGTCCTTTAGGTGCTTTTGGCAAACTCCAAGTGGGCTGTCATGTGCCTTTTACTGAGGAGTGGCTTCTGTCTGGCCACTCTACCATAAAGGCCTTATTGGTGGAGTGCTGCAGAGATGGTTGTCATTCTCTTCCCCAGATCTGTGCCTCGACACAATCCTGTCTCGGAGCTCTGCCGACAATTCCTTCAACCTCATGGCTTGGTTTTTGCTCTGACATGCACTGTCAACTGTGGGATCTTATATAGACAGGTTTGTGCCTTTCCAAATCATGTCCAATCAATTGAATTTAGCACATGTGGACGAAGTTGTAGAAACATCTCAAGGATGATCAATGGAAACAGGATGCACCCGAGCTCAATTTCGAATATCATAGCAAAGGGTCTGAATACTTATGTAAAAAGGTATATATAACATTTTTTGCAACAATTTCTAAACACCTGTTTTCGCTTTGTCATTATGGGGTTTTGTGTGTAGATTGATGAGAGAAAAAAATGTATTCCATTTTAGAATAAAGCTGTAATATAACAATATTTGGAAAAAGCGAAGGTGTCTGAATACTTTCCGAATGCACTGTACAAATAAAAGGTAAGGGACATTTAGCTTGCTAACATTCTAACTTAAAAACGAAGAATGAGCTCCAAACACAAACGAAAGCATGATGTTAGCATGAAATGTACCATCCCTTAGTGTAGCAATCAATAAAAACGTATGTGCTGATCCACTGTGGGCGCTGCCGCCTCAAGCCTCGTTCACATTACCCATAATCACTCCATTACGGTGCGCCGGATTTCATGCATTTCAATGGGGACGTCCACAACGGAGTGGAACAGCAATGCCCCCTTGCAGTTGAAGGCGGAGTCGCGAGATGGCCCCCGTATACTTAGACATTGTCCAAACTTTGCGTCGTCTTCCATCCAGCCAGACTCCGTCGAAGAAAGTTACCAAACCACAGAAGATGATGAAAATATCTGGTTTTCAGTGATGGTTTTATGGGATAGAGCTTGCAACTTGAAAACAATGATCAATCTTCTAAGTGAGTACTATTTTAATAGTAATGTTAAATAATACACATTGGCTGTTAAAGGAATACTTCAGGTCAGATGAACTCGTGGACACCATTTTCATGTCTCTGCATGCAGTTTGAAGGAATTTGCTAACTAGGGCTAGCGCAATTGCTAACTAACGTTAGCACAATGACTGGAAGTCTATGGGTTTCCTGGCGGGAAGTCTATTGGCATCTGCTAGCATGTTAGCTAGTTAGTATTGGCTCATGAAACCACCTCTAACTTCCTTCATACCGGACACAGACATAAAAATGGCATTTCAATGAGTTCATCTGACTCTGGGAAAGTAAATAAAGGGCCTCATTGCCAAAATCACGAAGTATCCCTTTAAGCAAATTGTATTATATGACTGTTGCCTCTGGTTTAAAGGTGCAATATGCAGAAAACGCTCCGCCATTGCCAGCTTGCAAAAATTCTAATAATTTACCTAATTTCAGTTAATGTGACAGAACAAGCAGTCATTGTGTAGAGAATCATTGTACCATCTAAACCGCTGTGAAATATATTTTCCATAACCAAAAATATTGTATTTTCAGCTGTTTGAAGCTGGTGTACAAATCCAAAAGTAAAAGATGCAAAAATTAAACTTAAGAACAGGAAGCATAGATCATAGATCAATCTGTAGAAACTATGAGAAAAGAAAGGTTCAGAACTTTTGTGAAACGTTACAGCACATTTAAAACTTTTGTGAAACGTTACAGCACATTTAAAAAATATATGGCAATTAGAAATAAAAACTGGATGGTTTTCAGATATAGATGTGTAGCTGAAGGGTGGGACTAACAACAAATAAAAACAAATAAAAAAGAGAACTAATGTAAAATATACAGTGTCCGTAAAATGTATATAGTTTGTATAGGCCTAAGTATTGTTGTCCATTATTTTACTCCAATTAGGGGAGGGGTGGTAGGGTTAGGAAAATAATAAAGAAAAAATAAACAATAATAATTGTAAAAAAAAGAGTAATTTACCGCAGGTGGACTCCAATCAAGTTGTAGAAACATCTCAAGGATGATCAATGGAAACAGGATGCACTTGAACTCAATTTTGAGTCTCATAGCAAAGGGTCTGAATACTTATGTAAATAACTTATTTCAGTTTTTCATTTTTAATACATTTGCTACAATTCTAAAAACCTGTTTCTGGACCAAATATTAAGTTCTGCTTTTCTGATGTATCAAATACTTATGTCATGCAATAAAATGCAAATTAATTACTTAAAAATCATACAATGTGATTTTCTGGATTTTTTTGGGGGATCTCTCACAGTTGAAGTGTACCTATGATAAAAATTACAGACCTCTACATGCTTTGTAAGTAGGAAAACCTGCAAAATCGGCAGTGTATCAAATACTTGTTCTCCCCACTGTAGATAGCTGAGGATTTTTATTTATTTAATCCATTTTAGATTAAGGCTGTAACGTAACATAATGTAGAAAAAGTCAAGGGGTCTGAATACTTTCCGAAGGCACTGTATATATCAAATCAAATCAAATTGTATTTGTCACATGCGCAGAATACCATGAAATGCTTACTTTAAAAAAAATATATATTCTTTATTATTACCCCTAACCCTACCACCACTCCCCCAATTGGAGAAAAATAATGGACATATATGGGGATTGGAAATGATGCAGACAATTACATTGATAGAACCCACAATCTATCTGCAATATTAAAGCTTATCCAAAAATAAAAAATACAAATGTACCCACATAGAACAGATCTGCCGCTTCTTAGACTTGCTTTCAATGAGAATGACATATCTATAACACACATTTTTATGTGAATTAGGAAGGGTCGCCCAAAACGTTGCATCGCTGCAACTCCCAAACAGGCTCGGGAGAGGCGAAGGTCGAGTCATGCGTCCTCCGAAACATGACCCGCCAAACCATGCTTCTTAACACCCACTCTATTAACCCGGACGCCGGCTGCACCAAAGTGTCGGAGGAAACACTGTTCAACTGACGACTGGCGTCAGCCTGCAGGCGCCCGGCCCACCACAAGGAGTCGCTAGAGCGCAATGAGCCAAGTAAAGCCCCCCCTGCCAAACAGATGTTTGTGTCCATGTGTCCATGTCCAGAGTTTTATTGGCTCTTGGTCACCACCACACATTAGAACACAGACTCATCATAAAGGTGATCTTTGTGGTTATTATCGATGCACACACAACACTTCCAGAAAAACACAGCTTTGTTTTATTTCACCAGGTAAGTTGACTGAGAACACATTCTCATTTACAGCAACAACCTGGGGAATAGTTACAGGGGAGATAAATGAGCCAACTGGAAGCTGGGGATGGCTAGGTATGAAGGTATGAGGGCCAGATTGTGGATTTAGCCAGGACACCAGGGTTAACACACGTACTCTTACAATAAGTGCCATGGGATCTTTACTGACCAGAGAGTCAGGACACTCGTTTAATGTCCCATCCGAAAGACAGCACCCTACACAGGGCAATGTCCCCAATCACTGCCCTGGGGCAGTGGGATATTAGGATTTTTTTTACCAGAGGAAAGAGTGCCTCCAACACCACTTCCAGCAGCATATGGTCTTCCATCCAGGGACCAACCCTTCTTAGCTTCAGAGGCAAGCCAGCAGTGGGATGCAGGGTGGTATGCTGCTGGATAAACTTAGTTGCCAGCCAATGTTTGCGTCCTCATCGACTGAAGACAATAAACACTCTGCACTAGAGTGGGCGGAGCCAGAGTCCGTTCAAGCCCACTGATTGGCTGAAAGGAAGGGGCTTTTTTACAGCCTCCTCTGGATTTCTTGTGGAAATCCACATATCTTATGAAAGGCCTCAATGGGGGATTTAATCCTGAAAGGGCCTAGTCCTATCCGGCAGGGCAGAGAGGCAAAGCAGTGAAGGGACCAGACTAGGTCCTACTGTGCATCTGGCTGAACTCGAAGGGCAGCTAATAGTCAGTGTCTCTTTAGAGGATCATGGTGCTGGCTCCGGCACACGTAAGGTGCTTAGGGGCCGCCTCGTGAGGAAGGTGCACAACTTTGCGGGAACAGTGTCTGGCCGCCCCATGGGGTGCCACAGGGGTGGAGGAGGGTCCTCTAACTCAACTGGTGCAGGGCTGCTGGGGGCCCATCCGTGGGCACTGAGTTACTATGCCGGAGGCTGGCCACAGCTGAAGGAGATGGCTTGCCGATTATTGGCAGAGGAATGCGGCACGCCAGCCACAACTGTCATTGGCAGCTCACTGGCTGCGTCTGAAGTTTGTGACTGTCTCACCACTGCTGAAGGTGATGGCTCCCATGGTGGAACAGGTGGGGACACCTGGACGAGGCTCATCAGGGATCTGAAGGCAGGTTCCCGGCTGGGACCCAGAGATGAGGTCAGATGGTTTTTCAGGTGTGAGAGCCTGAGGGTCTTACAGTGCAGGAGGCGGGCGCTCCCCAGAACTGGAGACAACAAGCCATTCTCGTCAGGGAATGATGGATCCCCCAGGTCAGAGGGGAGGAAACTCAGGACCTAACAGGGCAGGGGATTTACTACTATGGCTGGAGACTTAGAACTAAGTATGGCAGGAGACTGATAACCAGGCTGAGCAGGGGACTTTGAGTCTGGCACTAGGAGGGGCGACTGGGCGCTGGCTTGGGGCTGCAAACTGGCTTGTGGCAGGGACAGCAGAACTAGAGGAGCAGCTACCTCAGAGCCTAGCTGAACAGGAGACCATGGGCTTAGAACTAGGGCAGTAAACTTAGGGGCTACTACTGCATGGGGATGTGGACTTAGAATAGCAGAGGACTGGGGGCCTAGCACTAAGGCAGGAGTCCATGAACCTAAGTCAGAACAGTGTGAACCTGCAACTAGGGCCAGAGACTGAAGGTCAGGTATGGAAGGAAACTCAGAGCCTACCAAAGGGCCAGGCTAGACTGGACCTACAGGGAAGGCAGGGACCTTTACACTTACTTGAGATGCAGGAAATGTAAACCCTACGGGGTAGGCGGGGAACTCTAAACCTGACTGTGCCAGGAAGACTAGGTACTCTGACCCTGCCGGGAAGGAAGGGAGCTCTGACCCCGCTGGGAAGGAAGGGAATGCTGACCCTGCCGGGAAGGAAGGGAATGCTGACCCTGCCGGGAAGGAAGGGAATGCTGACCCTGACAGGAAGTAAGGGAACTCTGACCCTGCCGGGAAGGAAGGGAGCTCTGACCCTGCTGGGAAGGAAGGGAATGCTGACCCTGCCGGGAAGGAAGGGAATGCTGACCCTCCCGGGAAGTAGAGGAACTCTGACCCTTCCGGGAAGGGAAAGAAGTCTGACCCTACTGGGAAGGAAGGGAACTCTGACCCTACTGGGAAGAAAGGGAACTCTGACCCTACCAGGAAGGAAGGGAACTCTGACCCTAGTGCGGAGGCTGTTAACTCTGACCCTACTGTGGAGGTGGGGAACTCTGACCCTACCATGGAGGAAGAGAATTCTGACCCTACCAAGAAGGAAGGAAACTCTGACCCTACCGGGAAGGAAGGGGACTCTGACCCTACCGAGAAGGAAGGGGACTCTGACCCTACCGGGAAGGAAGGGATCTCTGACCCTACCGGGAAGGAAGGGAACTCTTCTGGGAGGAGAGGATAACTCCGCAACGGCAACCAGAACAGGCCCCATGGCAGCAGCTGGCTCTGACTTCGTGACTGGCGTGGGAGTCTCATTAACTCTGCCTAGTCGAGCTGAGGGGGGTCCAGACCTTGGTGTGCTGGACTATGCACTCTGGAGTTGTGTCGATCTGCTGGGGAGCTAGGCTGCTCTGGAGAGCAGAAGCAGACCAGGAGCTCCCGTGGCTCAGGCCGAGGGGCCCTAGATGGATGTTGGTCAGGAGAGCAGCAGGGCCACCTCAGGGGGAAGTGGAGCTCCCAATGCTCTTGTAGATAAGACACACGCTCCAGCCGAGAGGGCCTGGAGTGACATCAATCTGTTGAGTAGATGGGTCACCTTGGGATGTACTGGAAGTCCCAACGGTCCCGTGGAGGTGCCTCTCAGGGGAGTAGCTGGGCTGACTCAGGAGGTGGTGGCTGTGGTGGCGTTCCTGTGCCGTTGACGATGTCTTTAGCCGGGGGGGGCTAGAGCTGTGATGGTAAGGAGAGTAGTGGAGGTATCGGTACTCCCACGGCAGTGAATCTGGCCGGGTGGGGCTAGAGTGGTGGAGATCAAGAGTGTAGCGCCGGTACCGGTGCTCCAGTGGTGGTGACTTAGGCAGGGAGGGCCTAGAGTACGCCGTACTGAACTCTTCCCTCTCATAGAGCAGCTCCTCCTAGTCCCTCCGCAGCTCCCAACTAGAGAGGGTGTGGTCACTCCACCGAGGAAGCCTGGAGCAGGGCTCGTAGTATCTTGGATGAGAGAGGTGTGTAAGGCCTGTCACTGACGGGTTCTTGGTTTACTTTGATAACGTTCTCACTGGTTCTTATTACCCTGTTGAATGGATTCTGACTTGTGTTCACTAGAGCACCAAACCAGCAGTGGCGTGTCCAGAACATTTTGAATGGGGTGGCCAAGGTGGGGCACAGACCCAGTTTAGGGGTTCCATAACATTTTGAACCTTAATCGATGCAAGGATTGTTTCAATATAATTATGATGGTTCAACGCATTAAAACGCTTCAGCTTAGGTTTGGTACATTTCCATGTTCAAATAAATCATGAGTCAATTTCAAAAGTCTTGTTACAGTGTTTGCATTCAAGGTCATGATTTTATATAAGGGTATTAGCATACAGCAGTAAATTCATTTGAAAGTGCCATCCAGATTGTGATTTATACCCTGACATTCGGGGGTCTCTATTTTTTAAGGGCTTTATAGTAAATACATGTAATTTAACTGTAAAAATGTTTTAGCTATTAAGAACCCCACCAGTCACGATGTTTTCATCTGATTGTCAAACAAATCCCTTCAAAAGTTAGGTTACCTGTGCATGTTCGTCAACTTCAACATAAGTCCAGCATCCGAACAGTGCACTGTTCACCTGCCATTTGAATGGAAGGGGACATCTATTACAAACACCATACGTGTAATGACATTCAGCCTACGAAGTGACGTGTATTCATGGATGCCAAGGTAAGACAGAGGGTGCCGTTTAGCTCGCTTGGATACTTTCTCCGGCGAGATTGATGAGTCTTGCTGTCAGTGCGTGTCTTGGTCAAAATCATCAATATATTCCGAGACGACCTATCAGATCTCTGAATTTTTGGGGGGACCACTGTGGTGGCCAGTCAGATTTTAGGGAGGCCACCCTGGGCCAACCCCTGGACACACCACTGCAAACCACCCCACAATATTAAAGGCTACAATAGATTCTATTAAGTATTTATAAAATACTTAGAGGATTGATTAGTGTACATTAAACTTCCGTAGAAATTTCCGTGGAAGGAACAGGCGTTGTTGACATTTGAGTGAATGTCTTCAGTGTTTCTTTTGAAGGAGAGCTTGTTGTCGATGATGGTTCCTAGATATTTGTTGTCCTCCACTAGCTCAATGATGTCTTTTCATCTGCAGCGCTGGGATGGTAGGTTGGTCTCTTCTGAAGTCAAAACCTTAGGTTTTGGTTGCATTGAGGTCCAGGTAGTTCTGGCTACACTAGAGTGAAAACCGGTCGCCTCTCTCAGTTACCTGCTGTGTTCATAATTACTCTGAACATCATCTCTGAGTCAAGGGTGTAATCAGAGGGGTGGCAGGGGTGGCAATGGCCACCCTTATTTTTGCTTGTTTTTGCTGTTCTCCTAATAGCATTTTAGTAGATTGTGTAGAAATTGTGCAGAAAAGCAGTAAAGGGGAAAATAACATTGGAGTGGGAGTTACCACAGAACATCTAACTTAAATATGGATCAATATGGACCACTTCAAATGGATTTATTTGAATAAATTAAGGCAGATACAAATTAATAGTTGAAACAGTTATTCAATACAATGTGTCATAGTTTAAGCAAATTTTCAATTTGTGATCAAATTTGTTGACTGGTTCTTGGCCCCACTTGGCCACCCCATTTTTTTTTTTAAATACTAGAAATGCCCGAGCTCTGGGTCTGAGCTCCTACAGTCGTTGGTGTACAGGGTGAATAACACAGGCCAGATGATAGAGCCTTGTGGTGATCCTGTTGAGATGGTTCTGGACGAGCTGTAGTGACCATTGAATCTGACCAGCTGGTGTCTATTTGTCAGGAAGGAGAGGACCCAGAGAATCAGATGTCGATTGATATTCATGTTCTGGAGCTTTTGACCCATTAAGTGAGGCTGGACTGTATTGAAGGCACTAGAGAAATCCACAAATACCATCTTGACGTATGTCCTGGGCTTCTTCATGTGGGTGTAGGCACAGTGCAGTAGTGATTAACACCCCTGTGCTACTTGTACGGAAACTGGAGTGGGTCTGTGTAAGAGCATACCTCCTTTTTTAGCTGGGGAAGAATCAGCCTTTTAATGTGGGGTTCATATTTTTAGGTACCGGGCATATGGTGGAAGATAACCATAGTATTCTGCCTTAGATCTGCCATAGATACAGTGGCAAGAAAACGTATGTGAACCCTTTGGAATTACCTGGATTTCTGCATAAATTGGTCATGAAATTTGATCTGATCTTCATCTAAGTCACAACAATAGACAAACATAGTGTGCTTAAACTAATAACACACTAATTATTGTATTTTTTTGTCTATATTGAATACATAATTTAAACATTCACAGTGTAGGTTGGAAAAAGTATGTGAACTCCTAGGCTAATGACTTCTCCAAAAGCTAATTGGAGTCAGGAGTCAGCTAACCTAGAGTCCAATCAATGAGACGATATTGGAGATGTTGGTTAGAGCTGCCTTGCCCTATAAAAAACACTCACAAAATTTGAGTTTGCTATCCACAAGAACCATGCCTCGAACAAAACAGATCTCAGAAGACCTAAAATGAAGAATTGTTGACTTGCTTAATGCTCGAAAGGGATACATAAGTATCTCTAAAAGCCTTGATGTTCATCAGTCCAGGGTAAGAGAAATTGTCTATAAACAGAGAGTTCAGCACTGTTGCTACTCTGCCTTGGAGTGGCCGTTCTGCAAAGATACCTACAAGAGCACAGCGCAGAATGCTCAATGAGGTTAAGAAGAATCTTAAAGTGTCAGGTAAAGACTTACAGAAATCTCTGGAACATGCTAACATCTCTGTTGACGAGTCTACGATACGTTAAACACTAAACAAGAATGGTGTTCATGGGAGGACACCACAGAAGAAGCCACTGCTGTCCAAAAAAAACATTACTGCATGTCTGAAGTTTGCAAAAGTGCACCTGGATGTTCCACAGCGCTACTGGCAAAATATTCTGTGGACAGATGAAACTACAGTCGAGTTGTTTGGATGGAACACACAACACTATGCACAGCGCACCAACATCAAAACCTCATCCCTACTGTAAAGTATGGTGGAGGGAGCATCATGGTTTGGGGCTGCTTTGCTGCCTCAGGGCCTGGACAGCCTGCTATCATCGACGGAAAAATGAATTCCCAAGTTTATCAAGACATTTTGCAGGAGAATGTTAGGCTATCTGTCCGCCAATTGAAGCTCAACAGATGTTGGGTGATGCAACAGGACAATGACCTAAAACACAGAAGTAAATCAACAACAGAATGGCTTCAACAGAAGAAAATACACCTTCTGGAGTGGCCCAGTTAGAGTCCTGACATCAACCCGATTGAGATGCTGTGGCAGGACCTCAAGAGAGCAGTTCACACCAGACATCCAAAGAATATTGCTGAACTGAAACAGTTTTGTAAAGAGGAATGGTACAAAATTCCTCCTGATCATTGTGCAGGTCTGATCCGCAACTACAGAAAACATTTGGTTGAGGTTATTGCTGCCAAAGGAGGGTAAAACAGTTACTAAATCCAAGGGTTCACATACTTTTTCCACCCTGCACTGTGAATGTTTACACGGTGTGTTCAATAAAGCGTATAATTGTTTGTGTGTTATTAGTTTAAGCAGACTGTGTTTGTCTACTGTTGTGACCTAGATGAAGATCAGATCAAATTTTATGACTAATTTATGCAGAAATCCAGGTATTTCCAAAGGGTTCACATACTTTTTCTTGCCACTGTATATGCCTTTGTTTGACCTATCAGTATGTCTTGGGTTATCATATTGTCCCTATCAGTTAACAAGGAACATGTTAGCAGAACAAGTGCAGTTAGTAGAAGTATCGTCAAAATCAATATCTGTAAGGTGAAAGGCTACACTCCTATGCTGATGTTCAAAAGCATGTTTGTGTAAAATATTTATAATAATTTTGATTATATGTTATGTCTATTTCCTTCTTGTCCTAATTGCTTCTCTATTCACTAAAGTTGAAGGTAAAACAGCTTTTACTTTCTTTGCCCTCCCCTATGGAACAATCTTTAAAATAGACTACAGTTGGACGCATTGGTGCTTTTGGGTAATTCAGAATGTTGATACATCTTCACTGAGGAATATATCTATATACAGTGGGGAGAACAAGTATTTGATACACTGCCGATTTTGCAGGTTTTCCTACTTACAAAGCATGTAGAGGTCTGTAATTTTTATCATAGGTACACTTCAACTGTGAGAGACGGAATCTAAAACAAAAAATCCCAAAAAAAAATCACATTGTATGATTTTTAAGTAATTAATTAGCATTTTATTGCAAGACATAAGTATTTGATACATCAGAAAAGCAGAAATCTAATATTTGGTACTGAATCCTTTGTTTGCAATTACAGAGATCATACGTTTCCTGTAGTTCTTGACAGATTTGCACACACTGCAGCATGGATTTTGGCCCACTCCTCCACAGACCTTCTCCAGATCCTTCAGGTTTCGGGGCTGTCGCTGGGCAATACGGACTTTCAGCTCCCTCCAAAGATTTTCTATGGGTTCAGGTCTGGAGACTGGCTAGGCCACTCCAGGACCTTGAGATACTTCTTACGGACCACTCCTTAGTTGCCCTGGCTGTGTGTTTCGGGTCGTTGTCTAGCTGGAAGACCGCCCACGCCCATCATCAATGCTCTTACTGAGGGAAGGAGGTTGTTGGCTAAGATCTCGCAATACATGGCCCCATCCATCCTCCCCTCAATACGGTGCAGTCGTCCTGTCCCCTTTGCAGAAAAGCATCCCCAAAGAATGATGTTTCACCTCCATGCTTCACGGTTGGGATGGTGTTCTTGGGGTTGTACTCATCCTTCTTCTTCCTCCAAACACGGCGAGTGAGTTTAGACCAAAAAGCTCTATTTTTGAATCATCAGACCACATGACCTTCTCCCATTCCTCCTCTGGATCATCCAGATGGTCATTGGCAAACTTCAGACGGGCCTGGACATGCGCCTGCTTGAGCAGGGGGACCTTGTGTGCGCTGCAGGATTTTAATCCATGACGGCGTAGTGTGTTACTAATGGTTCTTTGAGACTGTGGTCCCAGCTCTCTTCAGGTCATTGACCAGGTCCTGCCGTGTAGTTCTGGGCTGATCCTCACCTTCCTCATGATCATTGATGCCCCACGAGGTGAGATCTTGCATGGAGCCCCAGACCGAGGGTGATTGACCATCATCTTGAACTTCTTCTATTTTCTTCTATTTTCTAGTAATTGCGCCAACAGTTGTTGCCTTCTCACCAAGCTGCTTGCCTATTGCCTGTAGCCCATCCCAGCCTTGTGCAGGTCTACAATTTATCCTTGATGTCCTTACACAGCTCTCTGGTCTTGGCCATTGTGAAGAGGTTGGAGTCTGTTTGATTGAGTGTGTGGACAGGTGTCTTTATATCAGGTAACGAGTTCAAACAGGTGCAGTTAATACAGGTAATGAGTGGAGACAGGAGGGCTTCTTAAAAAAAACTAACAGGTCTGTGAGAGCCGGAATTCTTACTGGTTGGTAGGTGATCAAATACTTATGTCATGCAATAAAATGCAAATTAATTACTTAAAAATCATACAATGTGATTTTCTGGATTTTTGTTTTAGATTCCGTCTCCACAGTTGAAGTGTACCTATGATAAAAATTACAGACCTCTACATGCTTTGTAAGTAGGAAAACCTGCAAAATCGGCAGTGTATCAAATACTTGTTCTCCCCACTGTATATATTTGCACATCTTTCTTTGTGTATTTCCTAGGCTCCTGGCTTGATTGTGTAATTGTTTGGTCTTGTAATACAGGACTCCCTCAAAAAAGAAACCTTGGTCTCAATGGGACTCCCCTGACTAAATAAAGGTGAAACATAAAAATATAAAACACAAATCAAACTGTTGATCAGACATTGTAAACTTTTTTTCTCTCCAGAAATGATTCACTTTTTTAAGTCTCGGAAACATACGCTGAACAATTTCAACGATTTTTACTGAGTTACAGTTCATATAAGGAAATAAGTCAATTTAAATACATTTATTAGGCCCTAATCTATGGATTTCACATGACTGGGAATACAGATATGCATCTGTTATTCACAGATAGCTTAAAAAATAGGTAGGGGCGTGGATCAGAAATCCAGTCAGTATCTAGTGTGACCACCATTTGTCTCACGCAGCGCGACACATCTCCTTTGCATCAGGCTTTTGGCCTGTAGAATGTTGTCCTACTCCTCTTCAATGGCTGTGCAAAGTTGCTGGATATTGGCAGGAACTGGAACACGCCGTCGTACACGTAAATCCAGAGCATCCCAAACATGCTCAATGGGTGGTGGCATGTCTGGTGAGTATAAAGGCCATGGAAGAACTGGGACATTTTTAGCTTCCAGGAATTGTGTACAGATCCTTGCAACATGGGGCCGTGCATTATTATGCTGAAACATGAGTTGATGGCGGCAGATGAATAGCACGACAATGGACCTCAGAATCTCGTCATGGTACCTCTGTGCATTGAAAATGCCATGGATAAAATGGAATTGTGCTCGTTTTCCGTAGCTTATGCCTGCCTATACCATAACCCCACCGCCACCATACTGTAGGGCACTCTGTTCACAATGTTGACATTAGCAAACCGCTCACCCACACAACGCCATATATATGGTATGCGGTTGTGAGGCCGGTTGGACGTGTTGCCAAATTCTCTAAAACAACGTTGGAGGCGGCTTATGGTAGAGAAATTCACATTAGATTCTCTGGCAACAGTTCTGGTGGACATTCCTGCATTCAGCATTTCAATTTAACGCTCCCTCTAAACATGAGACATCTGTGGCATTGTGTTATGTGACAAAACTGCACATTTTAGAGTGGCCTACACCTGCCAGGTGGGTGGATTATCTTGGCAAAGAAGAAATGGTCTCTAACAGGGATGTAAACAAATTTGTGCACAAAATTTGAGATAATACGCTTTTTGTGCGAATGGAACATTTCTTGGATCTTTTATGTCAGCTCTTGAAACATGGGACCAACACGTTACATGTTGCGTTTGAATTTTTGTTCAGTGTAAAAGGGAATTGTTTATGCATTCCATATTTTCTATTGTTTGAGGGAACTCACCCATATATTTGACACTTGAAGGTTCTATGTTGTTTTTACGAGTCATACGGCATTAAAAAACAAACCTATTTATTCTACGTTTGAGAGCCTTGTATAGACTAGCTCATTATCTGTAGTGTAAACTAGAAAGGTGTTCCATCGGCTTTTTGAGAAAAGCAGGGGAAAGAAGAAGAGAGCTAATTTACACTCTTCCACGACTCCAGTATTCCTTTCTCTGTCGGAGTGCAAAGCCAGCAATGGCTGTTGATTGTGTGAGCCTAACTGCTGGCCTTTCATGCTCTGTTAGGGCATTTCCTATGCGATTAATTGGTTTTGTTGGTAAATCTGTTCATTACTAGGTAATTGCTGTTAACTTCAGGGAATGAATGGCTTAGGAGGGCTTGACCTTCAAGTGGTAAAGGTTGGGACTGTGAATGTGTGACGTTTCATCTACCTGCATTGTCTGGGTCAGAGAGGGGTGGGAAGTGCAGCCCGGAGCTTTGTCTGCTTTGTTTGGGGGGGAAGGAGAGGAGAGAGGGGACTCTAGCCGTTTGGGGCACAGAGCATCCATAGCCTCAGCCTTTCCACCCTCCTCAACCCGGGAAGGTGAAAGGATAGTGTGATCTGAGGATGGATGCATTCAAATGAAAGCACACTTCCTCCAGGGTCTGAGTGAAACGGCCTGAGGGCAATAGCCCTATCTGAGATGTCTTTCTTTTATTTCTCCCTGCTCTCACTCATTAGCAGAAACATGTAAGTCCCCACTCACTTCTCCCTCTTTCTTCCTACATAGAGAGACGGAGCTGGTCTCAATGGAAAAGAGAGAAAGAGCAGGGGATTAAAAAGAGGGGGGAAAATGTGAGTGAGAAAGAAGAGAGAAATAGACAGAGAGGGAGAGGTATAGACCTTGTTTTACAATTTACGAGAAATGTTTAAATCTGTTGGTCAATAGATGCGTAGCTGTTTTGATATGGAGAACTGTTGTGGGTGACCGGTGAAATGACATTTCTATCAAGGCTAATTATATCCATAAGGGAGCGAACGTTATTTATAATAAGGATTACATGGAGAAAATGGAACCTCTGAAATGAAAATGAATGGCCCTCCCTTCAGCAAAATATATTTGACCTAAATCCTTACTGAACGCTTGAAAAAACAAAAAAACAAATGACCCTCCCCTATACCCATAATAATAATATTTTTAAAAACTGGATAGAAGAGAACATGTCTACTGTTTGCCCTCACTTCTTTGACAGTACAGAGCCTTAAATAAGCAGTTTTCGTAACTGTTCTTCGTCCTGTAAGCATTACATAGCAATGCAGGGATTTTGAATGCGCACAGGGCTGCGGGCCAGAAGGTTGTGGGTTCGCAGACCACCGTGGACAAGAGTAGGGGTGGAAAGATCTCCTTTACAGTTAAAGAATTGCATGAATCTATCATCATATTTGCAGAAAAGCGGAAAAAAAAGGCCTTTCATAAACATTTCATGAAATTCTACATAATTTTACAAATTAGCAGAATATTTTTTAATACCTGTAACGATGTGCGCTGAGAGTCGGGAAGCAAGTTCAGGGAGTGAGTGTTTAAATAAACAAACACAACATAATACAAAACAAGAACCCACAAACGCACAGATATGACAAAGGAACAGAAACAATAACGCTTGAGGAAGGAACCAAAGGGAGTGACATATATAGGGAAGGTAATCAGGGAGGTGATGGAGTCCAGGTGAGTCTGATGACACGCAGGTGCGCGTAACGATGCTGACAGGTGTGCGCCATAACGAGCAGCCTGGTGACCTAGAGGCCGGAGAGGGAGCACACGTGACAATACCACACAAATTACCAAAAAAACAGGCTGAGAATGGACAGAGAGAGGCCTATGTGTACATCTTATCATATTTATCCAATGCCGAATCAGTGTGTCTTGTTTGCAACAAAACTTTCCCTGTTTGCAAATAATTAAATCTGAGACATCATTAAGAATCTGAACATGGTACTTTCAAAACATAGGCCTTACCTTTCCACCCCAGACAGAGTAGGACTACCGAGGCAGAAAAATGTATGCTTTAACTTCTGGCTACTCTTCTTCCGTGGCTCACTAGTGTTTCCTTAAATGCTATCTGGATTTAAACATCTTCTATTGTACAGAAAGTGAATAGCTTAATCAATTGATAGTGACAGAATTAGATTACTTCCCAAGCAAAGTACATTATGTGTCTCCTCGGCTATAGAAGGTTGTAGCTCAGCCTCTGAATATCAAAGAAACAAAACAATGATATCCCCATTTGCATCGGAGTCACTATTTTAACGCTTGTTTCTAGCGTAAAGCATCGTGGACCAAAATCTTAAATTAACAATGGGTAGGCCTGTGCTTTTTGCCATTTTCTTTAATAAAAGCTAGGCCTTTTGCATACCCTCTCATACTCCCCTCAATTCAAGTTTTGGTTTTAACTTAACAGCCCTTCACTGACATGGAGGTAGGCTATTTAAATAGTGCATGGTGGGTGGAGGAATTGACCGACAAACTCTATGGATAAAGCAGCTTAGAGCCTAATTTGGTCTTTCAAACAGGTAGGCCAACCTCTTATTTCTTAAATAGGAAGAATTAGGACGCAACACAAAGCCCTCTTGTTGTTAGTAAAGTCTAATTAAAATAAATTATGCCTACTCGAATTTGCCTGCTTTTAGCACCATGAACTGTCCTACTCATCTCCGCGCTCTCCTGAAACTGATCCGAACACAGGCTATAGGCTAATAGGTAGGGATTTATTTTAAAGATAGGGATATATTTTAACTAGGCCCTAATCAAAAATAATTTGAGGAAGAAGCCTTTGACTCTCCTCCTGAACTGCCACTGTAGGTCTCCACAGCACAGCCATTGGTTAAGCAGCACAAAGTTATTGATCAGCATGATCAGAACAGGCCGGGGCTCAGGTTTGGAATATCCATTGCAGTGTGTAATGCAGCCTAGATTTATTTACACCATCCCAGCAGCTATCTTAGAAATAAAGCACTGTTCTGCACTTCTCTGAGCATGCACTTCGTAGATCATTTGATTGAGACCACACTAAGTAGCCTATACTGTAGGTGCACTTGATATTGCTCGTCCAGCAGAGAATCAGAGATGAGGGGTGGCATCGGGCACACATCGATATATACCCTAATAAGCAACTAATTATAAAACATTGAGAAATGTTGACATTTCATCAACTAGAAATTACATGACCATCCCCAAGACGAAATTCAAAAATACTGAACCCTCCCTTTGACAGAAATTTAAAAAGCATAACCCTCCCTAATTTTCCTCCAGGTACCCGTTCTGTACATTTCGATCCATCCCTAACTGAACCCAAACCCACAATTCACATAAAAACATGTCTGTCTTTCCAACTTTGAAAAGTGTGTATAATATGTGTCATGTAAAGTGATGTTAAATACATTCATGTGTAGGTAGTGCACAGTTAGATCTTCTCTAATTGAATGGATTTTATTTGACATCTCAACGTATTACTTACTATTCACAACACACCTACACTTTTCCATGTTATATGTTCTATATTGGTGGTTTTGGATAAATGCCTACTGCCTAGAGTAAATCCAATATTCTCTTGTTGGATGTGTATTAGCTTAGAAAATAATCCTTAACAGTCTGTTCTCTAAAGCATTCCATTACCAGAACTTACATTACTATGCATCCCACCTGTATTGTCTAAATATTGAGTTCAGTTTCCTAGAATCGGTCATAGGATTTATTGTAAGTTGACACTACATTTCTCATGTCAAGCAGACTGTCTCCCTCAGGTACAGTGTAGAGTTTTAGAAGACACTTTTATTAGCCAATGGGAGGGTTTAGTAGCCATGACTTTGATCAAACACAACGCTGAGCCTATATCACAATCTGTGGAACAAAATGGTTTCCATCAGGCTAAATCACAGCTAATCACAGCCTTTAGGTTCTACAAGGACACACCATGCAGCCTCGGGTGTCAACTGATATGTAGCCTGCTGCTTTCTGATGGTTTTTGCCATGGAGAGGGATGGCTAGCCTGTCTGTCCGTCTGTGTACACTGGCGGGTGTAAGAGATACTGAGATAGAGATGGGGTTGTGAGCTATAGGTGGTACAGGTAGTGGGTTAGGTGGGTGGGGGTGTTGCATGTTTTATCTTTGACAGAGGTGGCTGGGAGTCAGCTAGCTACATATTCCTGACAACCACTAACTGCCATTAATTACCCATCACTGTGCTTGAAGAGGTGTCTATTAGGATTGGGGTTTCAAAGCTACAGGTAATTTATAATTGAATAATAAAAAAATATCTATATTATATTATATGTGTACATATTGTCCATGAGTTTCTAGTGGATATACCATATGGTTCAAGATAATTTAATAAAAGAAAACAATTAATTTAACTAGGCAAGTCAGTTAAGAACAAATTCTCTTACATGATGGCCTACACCGGCCAAACCTGGGCCAAATGTGCACCGCCCTATGGGACTCCCAATCACGGCCGGTTGTGAAACAGCCTTAGACCGCTGCGCCACTCGGGAACCCCAAGAGAGCTCTTCCAACCATTCTTTTGTTCACAACTGCCACCAGTTTGGGCACAAAACATTTACAACAAAGACATATTGACATAGTAAAATAAATAAAAGTGTGTAAAAAAATCTAAAGGATATTTAATGCTGAAACCCTCATATTAAACACCAATGATATTCACTAAATTGATGGTTAATAATTAGGATAATGTTTTACAGCTTCGTCACTCTAATATATATTTTTTATAATCTTATTTGATATTTTTTTTTAAATATTTTACATGTGATAAGGCCACACAGAGGACCAGAGATAATTACAGACACCTGGGGTTTTCTGAAGTACCCAAAAAGGCCACTAGATGTCATCTGATAAAATTCCATATATTCCTTAAAAGTTACCAGAATTCTGGTAGTTTACTGGTAAACTTAGAACGTTTCTAGTAATATACCCTCCCTTTTCAACCTTAATTAGGATACCGGTCAATGGCTGTTAGTTATAGACTCTATATTAGACTCCTATCCTCTAAAGGACATCAGTATCTCGTATCCTAAGCCATAAAACATATCTCGGCTGCACCTTGACTCTAGGTCAAATTGAGCACTGTTTTCCTACGGCCATAAAATCTCCCTATCATCATCTGTGTGGGTGACGGACTAGTGGTATCAGAAAATTTTGCATTGGTGCCATCAGATTATTTGACTGTTTTCAGGTGTTTGTGCTTTCTGAGTCTTAATTCTGTTCTGTTTGCCATTAAAGTATGTGCTCTTCAAGGTACAGAGACATTGGCGACACTAATCTTCAGCACCTGTGTTGGCAGCAGTCTCCGTAACACCCGTTTGACCTCAGACCATACAGGGATTTATTAAAGGAGGTCTTCAATACCTGCATATGGTTATTTTCTATTGACACATGTTGTGAGACAGTTAATCCACAGTTTATATTTATTTTGTAGAAGCTAAAGCGAAGACAGTATGTCTGCACAGATAGAGATAGAGCATTCATTTCTGCTCTACAGTGAGGGAAAGTAACAGATATTTTACTTGGAGATTTGTATGCCCGTTTATATGATTTATCAGAAACATTAAAATAGCCATCAGTTCCCAGTTAGCTGTTGCCTAATGGTTTTACAGAGAAGCAACGCGCTTTGGGAGTTTGATCTTAAATTGATCTTCAACTCTGTCACTCTCGCGAGAAGCGTTACCCTTTTTATATAAACAACAGTTTCCTGCAAAACCCTTTCAATGATTCATTCTCCTATTGAGGTGAAACTTTGAGAGGTCATTACTTAGGCTAGCTAGACGATTAAGATAATCCAATACCCCCCGTGAGTGTTTGAGCCCCAGCCTGGCCCAGGCCTCTGACTAACCCCACTATTTAAGGAAAATAAACACTGCAGATGGTGTGGAATGTCATCACATTGAGGACATTTATTAATTTGTTTAGAGACTGCAAAGTGGCCAGTCAGTAAGTGAGTATGATATCTTGGAAAAGTAGCGGAGGGGAAAGTAACCCAAGGAGCTAATGATCTTCGCCATTACAAATGGCTGGGTGGGAGAGAGAGAGCGAGATCTGGGTGTAACAAGATCTGTCCAGAATCACCCCAGAAAGGTGCAACAGCCATTGTCCAAGGGGATAAAGAAGACAAGATGGCAGTCCTTATGAATCATTTCTTCCCCTTGCCCCCAAAGGCATTGTAGCTGTAGACAGATTGTCATGCTTTGTAGGAATTTTGCTTGTTTTGTTGTACTGAAAGACAAAACATATACATATATATTGAGTATGAGTATGAGAACTGTAAAGTCTAATTAAATATTAGATTCCATCATGGTACCTCTCCAAGGTTTTTCTACACTCAGAAAGTCAGTCCTTCAGGAAATAAGTTAACTAGGTCCCAGTAAAAGAGATAATAATAAATATGAATAATAATACATTTAATTTGTAAGGTGCTTTTCATTGAAACATTTAATCTCAATATGCGACAGTGAGCGCATTAAAATAAATGAAAAACAAGACAAGAGAAAGGACACAACAAGACAGTGACACTTTTTACAACGACAAGTTCATAGGCGACAGATCGTCATCAACAACAATTGAACAGATTTTGCAGCACAAAATGGGTACACACACACATTTTGCAAATCCTCAAAGTCTGTACAGTTAGCTAATGCATGTTCAGGTTTTCCTTCTTGGTAACAATGGAACAAGTCACATCTCATGCCAGCAGTGCATTGTATCCAAGTATTAACGACAGAGCAATTACCATCTTATATAAAATGAAACAAATACAACTTTTGTCTGTGTACAGTCCTCTTCCATTTCCATTTTCCCTCTTCCTTCCTTACTATTAATATGAATCGTGACTAAGGTCAGTGGTGAAGGTACAGTGTGAACAAAGAAGTCTACTGCATGTCGTTAGGACTATAACATACAGCAGGGGTATTCAACTCTTACCCTACAAGGTCCAGAACCTGCTGGTTTTGTGTTCTACCTGATCATTAATAGCACACAGTTTTGTGTTCTAAATTTGATCATTTAAAGAACCATTTTGTTTCGGTACTGATGTCATTATATAGCACATGTGCTAAGTGGTGTCTAGCCTCGAGGGTTTTTGTGTTCTACTGATCATTATAGCAACAGTTTTGTGTTCTACTGATCATTAATAGCACACAGTTTTTGTTCTACCTGATCATTAATAGCACACAGTTTTGTGTCTACCTGATCATTAATAGCACCCAGTTTTGTGTTCTAGCCTGATCATTAATAGCACTAGCAGTTTGGTGTTCTATTCTTGATGCAATGAATAATAGCACACACCTGGTGTCCCAGGTCTAAATCAATCCCTGATTAGAGGGGAACAATTACAAAATGAAGTGGAACTGGCTTCAAGGTCCAGAGTTGAGTTTGAGGGACAAATAGAGTCTGCTATGTAGCCTAAAAAAGTATCGGGATTGTGTTGCATCCTTTTGTTAGGGATTTAGAAATCATACAGTGCCTTCAGAAAGTATTCACACCCCTTAACTTTTTCCACATTTTGTTGTGTTACAGCCTGAATTTAAAATTGATAAATTGAGAGTTTTTGTAACTGGCCTACACACAGTACCCCAATATGTAAAAGTGGAATTATGTTTTTTGAAATTTTTACTAATGAATAAAGCATTTCAATCTGAAATGTCTTGAGTTAATAATTATTCAACCCCTTTGTTATGGCAAGCCTAAATAAGTTCATGAGTAAAAATGTGTTTAACAAGTCACATATAAGTTGCATGGACTCACTCTGTGTGCAATAATAGTCTTTAACATGATTGTTAAATGACTACCTCATTACATTTAAGTCATTTAGCAGACGCTCTTATCCAGAGCGACTTACAAATTGGTGCATTCACCTTATGATATCCAGTGGAACAACCACTTTACAATAGTGCATCTAACTATTTTAAGGGGGGGGGGGTTAGAAGGATTACTTTATCCTATCCTAGGTATTCCTTAAAGAGGTGGGGTTTCAGGTGTCTCCGGAAGGTGGTGATTGACTCCGCTGACCTGGCGTCGTGAGGTTGGGCTGACCGGTGTGAAATGACATTTTTATACAAGGCTGACATATATCTATCCATAGGACGAACGTTATATATAATAAGGAGTACATGGAGAAAATGGAC
Source organism: Salvelinus sp. IW2-2015 (assembly GCF_002910315.2). Classification (NCBI taxonomy): domain Eukaryota; kingdom Metazoa; phylum Chordata; class Actinopteri; order Salmoniformes; family Salmonidae; genus Salvelinus; species Salvelinus sp. IW2-2015. The sequence goes on along the minus strand of NC_036849.1, from coordinate 8,814,561 downwards.
CTCTTGAATGAAAATGATGGCCCGTCCTTTCAGCAAGGATATATTGACCAAATCCATACTGAACGCATTGAAGAAAAACAAAAAAACAAATGACCCTCCCCTATACCCATAATTAATAATATTTTTAAAAACTGGATAGAAGAGAACATGTCTACTGTTTGCCCTCACTTCTTTGACAGTACAGAGCCTTAAATAAGCAGTTTTCGTTAACTGTTCTTCGTCCTGTAAGCATTAAATACAATGCAGGGATTTTGAATGCGCACAGGGCTGCGGGCCAGAAGGTTGTGGAGTTCGCAGACCACCGTGACAAGAGTAGGTGGAAAGATCTCCTTTACAGTTAAAAGAATTGCATGAATCTATCATCATATGCGAAAAGCGGAAAAAAAAAGCCTTTCATAAACATTTCATGAAATTCTACATAATTTTACAAATTAGCAGAATAATTTTTAATACTGTAACGATGTGCGCTGAGATCGGGAAGCAAGTTCAGGAGTGAGTGTTAAATAAACAAACACAAATAATACAAAACAAGAACCACAAACGCACAGTATGACAAAGGAACGAAAACAATAACGCTTGAGGAAGGAACCAAAGGGAGTGACATTATTAGGGAAGGTAATCAGGGAGGTGTTGGAGTCCAGTGAGTCTGATGACACGCAGGTGCGCGTAACGATGCTGACAGGTGTGCGCCCTAACGAGCAGGCCTGGTGACCTAAGGCCGGAGAGGGAGCACACGTGACAAACCACACAAAATTACCAAAAAAAACAGGCTGAGAATGGACAGAGAGAGGCCTATGTGTACATCTATCAATTTATCCAATGCCGAATCCAGTGTGTCTTGTTTGCAACCAAAACTTTCCCTGTTTGCAAATAATTAAATCTGAGACATCATTAAGAATCTGAACATGGTACTTTCAAAACATAGGCCTTACCTTTCCACCCCAGACAGAGTAGGACTAACGAGGCAGAAAAATGTATGCTTTAATCTGGCTACTCTTCGTGGCTCACTAGTGTTCCTTAAATGCTATCTGGATTTAAACATCTTCTATTGTACAGAAAGTGAATAGCAATCAATTGATAGTGACAGAATTAATACTTCCAAGCAAAGTACATTATGTGTCTCCTCGGCTATAGAAGTTGTAGCTCAGCCTCTGAGATATCAAAAGAACAAAACAATTGAATCCCATCATCGGAGTCACTATTTTAACGCTTGTTTCTAGCGTAAAGCATCTGGGACCAAAACTTAAATTAACAATGGGTAGGCCTGCTTTTTGCCATTTTTCTTAATAAAAGCTAGGCCTTTTGCATACCTCTCATATCCCCTCAATTCAAGTTTTGGTTTTAATTAACAGCCCTTCACTGACATGGAGGTAGCTATTTAAATAGTGCATGGTGGGTGAGGAATTTGACCGAAAACTCTATGGATAAAGCAGCTTAGAGCCTAATTTGGTCTTTTCAAACAGGTAGGCCAACCTCTTATTTCTTAAATAGAAGAATTAGACGCAACACAAAGCCCTCTTGTTGTTAGTAAAGTCTATAAAAAAATTATGCCCTACTCGATTTGCCTGCTTTAGCACCATGAACTGTCCTACCATCTCCGCGCTCTCCTGAAACTCATCCGAACACAGCTATAGGCTAATAGGTAGGGATTTATTTAAAGATTAGGATATAGTTTTAACTAGGCCCTAATCAAAAATAATTGAGTAAGAAGCCTTTGACTCCTCCTGAACTGCCACTGATGTCTCCAAGCACAGCCATTGGTTAAGCAGCACAAAGTTATTGATCAGCAGATCAGAACAGGCCGGGGCTCAGTTTGGATATATCCATTGCAGTGTGTAATGCAGCCTAGATTTATTTACACCATCCCAGCAGTATCTTAGAAATAAGAGCACTGTTCTGCACTTCTCGTAGCATTTGCACTCGTAATCATTTGAGTGAGACCACACTATAGCCTTATACTTGGTGCACTTGATATTGCTCGTCCAGCAGAATCAGAGATGAGGGTGGCATCGGGCACACATCGATATTATACCCTAATAAGCAACTAATTTATTAAAACATTGAGAAATGTTACTTCATTTCAACTAGAAATTACATGACCATCCCCAAGACGAAATTCAAAAATTACTGAACCCTCCCTTTGACAGAATTTAAAAAGCATAACCCTCCTATTTCCTCCAGAACCCGTTCTGTACATTCGATCCATCGCTAAACTGAACCCGAACCCACAAGTTCAATAAAAAACATGTCTGTTCTTTCAACATTTGAAAAGGTGTATAATATGTGCTCATGTAAAGTGATGTTTAAATACATTCATGTGTAGTATCACAGTTAGATCTTCCTAATTGAATGGATTTTATTTGACATCAACATTACTTACTATTCACAAACACACTACACTTTCCATGTTCATGATGTTCTATATTGGGGTTTGGAAAATGCCTACTCTAGAGTATATCCAAGTATTCTCTTTTGATGTTATTAGCTTAAAAAATCCTTAACAGTCGTTCTCTAGAAGCATTCCATTACCAGAACTACTTACTATGCATCCCACCTGTTTGTCTAAAATTGAGTCAGTTTCCTGAATCGTCATAGCGATTTATTGTAATTGACACTACATTTCTCATGTCAAGCAGACGCTCCCTCAACAGTGAGAGTTTTAGAAGACACTTTATTAGCCAATGGAGGTTTAGTGCCATGCTTTGATCAAACACAACCTACCTATATCACAATCTGTGGAACAAAATGGTTTCCATCAGGCTAAATCACAGCTAATCACCAGCTTTAGGTTCTTACAAGGACACGACCATGCAGCCTCGGGTGTCAACTGATATGTAGCCTGCTGCTTTCTGATGGTTTTTGCCATGGAGAGGGATGGCTAGCCTGTCTGTCGCTGTGTGACACTGGCGGGTGTAAGAATACTGAGATAGAGATGGGTTGAGCTATAGGTAGGTACAGGTAGTGGGTTGGTGTTGGGGTGTTGCATGTTATCTTTGACAGATGTGGCTGGGAGTCAGCTAGCTACATATTCCTGACAACCACTAACTGCCATTAAGTTACCCATCACTGTGCTGTTGAAGAGGTGTCTATTAGGATTGGGTTCAAAGCTACAGGTAATTTATAATTGTAATAAAAAAATATCTTATTATTATATTATGTGTACATATTGTCCATGAGTTTTAGTGGATATACCATATGGTTCAAGATAATTTAATAAAGAAAACAATTATTTAACTAGGCAAGTCAGTTAAGAAAAAATTCTCTTACATGAGGCCTACACCGGCCAAACCTGGGCGCAAATTTGCACCGCCCTATGGGACTCCCAATCACGCCGGTTGTGGAACAGCCTTAGACCGCTGCGCCACTCGGGAACCCAAGAAGAGAGCTTCCAACCACTTTTGTGCACAAACTGCCACCAGTTTGCACAAAACATTTACAACAAAGACATATTTACATAGTTAAAAAATAAAAGTGTGTAAAAAAATCTAAAGGATATTTAATGCTGAAACCTCATATAAACACCAATGATATTCACTAAATTGATGGTTAATAATTAGATATGTGTTACAGCTTCGTCACTCTAATATATATTTTTATAATCTTATTTTATATTTTTTTTTAAATATTTTACATGTGATAAGCCACACAGAGACCAGAGATAATTACAGACACCTGGGGTTTTCTGAAGTACCCAAAAAGGCCACTAGATGTCATCTGAAAAATTCCATATATTCCTAAAAGTTACCGAATTGGTAGTTTACTGGTAAACTTAGAACGTTTCTAGTAATATACCTCCCTTTTCAACCTTAATATGTACCGGTCAATGCGTGTAGGTATAGTCTATATTAGACTCCTTATCTCTGAAAGGACATCAGTTTCTCGTATCCTAAGCCATAAACATATCTTCGGCTGCACCTTGACTTAGTCAAATTGAGCACTGTTTTCTACGGCCATAAAATCTCCCTATCATCATGTGTGGGTGACGGACTAGTGGTATCAGAAAATTTTGCATTGGTGCCATCAGTTATTTGGACTGTTTTCAGGTGTTTGGCTTTCTGAGTCTTAATTCTGTTCTGTTTGCCATTAAAGTATTGCTCTTCAAGGTACAAGACATTGCGACACTAATCTCAGCAACCTGTTTGGCAGCAGTCTCCGTAACACCCGTTGACCTCAGACATACAGGGATTTATTAAAGAGTCGTTCAATACCTGCATATGGTTATTTTCTTATTGACACATGTTGTGAACAGTTAATCCACAGTTTATATTTATTTTGTAGAAGCTAAACGAAGACAGTATGTCTGCACAAGATAGAGATAGAGGCATTCATTTCTGCTCTACAGTGAGGGAAAGAAAACAGATATTTTACTTGGAATTTGTATGCCCGTTTATATGATTATCAGAAACATTAAAATAGCCATAGTTCCCAGTTAGCTGTTGGCTAATGGTTTACAGAGAAGCAACGCGCTTTGGGAGTTTGATTCTAAATTGATCTTCAACTCTGTCACTCTTCGCAGAAGCGTTACCCTTTTTATATATAAACAACAGTTCCTGCAAAAACCCTTCAATGATTCATTCTCCTATTGAGGTGAAACTTGGAGAGGTCATTACTAGGCTAGCTAGACGATTAAGATAATCCATACCCCCCGTGAGTGTTTGAGCCCAGCCTGGCCCAGCCGCTGACTAACCCCACTATGTTAAGGAAAAATAAACACTCAGAATGGTGTGGAATGTCATCACATTGAGGACATTTATTAATTTGTTTAGAGACTGCAAAGTGGCCAGTCAGTAAGTGAGTAGATATCTTGGAAAAGTAGCGGAGGGGAAAGTAACCAAGGAGCTAATGATCTTCGCCATTACAAATGCTGGGTGGTGGAGAGAGAGAGCGAGATCTGGGTGTAACAAGATTCTGTCCAGAACACCCCAGAAAGGGCAACAGCCATTGTCCAAGGGATAAAAGAAGACAAGATGGCAGTCCTTATGAATCATTTTCCCCTTGCCCCAAAGGCATTGTAGCTGTAGACAGATTGTCATCTTTGTAGAATTTTGCTTGTTTTGTTGTACTGAAGACAAAACATATACATAATATTGAGTATGAGTATGAGAACTGTAAAGTCTAATGAAATATTAGATTCCATCATGGTACCCTTCCAAGGTTTTTTCTACACTCAGAAAGTCATCCTTCAGGAAATAAGTTAACTAGGTCCCAGTAAAAGAGATAATAATAAATGAATTAATAATACATTTAATTTTGTAAGGTGCTTCATTAAACATTTAATCTCAATATGCGACAGTGAGCGCATTAAAATAAATGAAAAACAAGACAAGAGAAAGGACACAACAAGACAGTGACACTTTTACAACGACAAGTTCATAGGCGACAGATGCGCATCAACAACAATTGAACAGATTTTGCAGCACAAAATGGGTACACACACACATGTTTGCAAATCTCAAAGTCTGTACAGTTAAGCTAATGCATGTTCAGGTTTTCTATCTGGTGGTAACAATTGGACAAGTCACATCTCATGCCAGCAAGTGCATTGTATCCTAGTTATTACGACAGAGCAATTACATCTTATATAAAATGAAACAAATACAACTTTTGTCTGTGTACAGTCCTCTTCCATTTCCATTTTCCCTCTTCCTCCTTTACTATTAATATGAATCGTTACTAAGGTCAGTGGTGAAGGTACAGTGGAACAAAGAAGTCTACTGGCATGTCGTTAGGACTATAACATACAGCAGGGTATTCAACTCTTTACCCTACAAGTCAGAACCTGCTGTTTTGTTGTTCTACCTGATCATTAATAAGCACACCAGTTTTGCTTTCTACTCTATCATTAATAGCACACCAGTTTGTGTTCTATGATCATTAAAGCACACATTTTGTTTCGTACCTGATCATTATAGCACACATTTTCGTGTGTCTACTGTCATCTAATAGCAACAGTTTTGTGTTCTTACCTGATCATTAATAGCACACAGTTTTTGTTCTACCTGATCATTAATAGCAACAAGTTTGTGTTTCTACCTGATCATTAATAGCACACCAGTTTTGTGTTCTACCTGATCATTATATAGCACACACCTGGTGTCCCAGGTCTAAATCAATCCCTGATTAGAGGGGAACAATTACAAAAGAAGTGGACTGGCTTCAAGGTCCAGAGTTGTAGTTTGAGGGACAAATAGAGTTCTGCTATGTAGCCTAAAAAAGTATCGGGATTGTGTTGCATCCTTTTGTTAGGGATTTAGAAATCATACAGTGCCTTCAGAAAGTATTCACACCCCTTAACTTTTTCCACATTTTTGTTTGTGTTACAGCCTGAATTTAAAATTGATAAATTGAGAGTTTTTGTAACTGCCTTACACACAGTACCCCCAATATGGTAAAGTGAGATTATGTTTTTTGAAATTTTTTACTAATGAATAAAGCATTCAATCTGAAATGTCTTGAGTTAATAATTATTCAACCCCTTGTATGGCAAGCCTAATTAAGTTCATGAAGTAAAAATGTGTTTAAACAAGATCACATATAAGTTTGCCATGGACTCACTCTGTGTGCAATAATATCTTTAACATGATTGTTAAATGACTACCTCGATTCAATTTAAGTCATTTAGCAGACGCTCTTATCCAGAGCGACTACAAATTGGTTGCATTCACCTTATGATATCCAGGAACAACCACTTTACAATAGTGCACTAACTAATTTTAAGGGGGGGGGGTTAGAAGGAATACTTTATCCTATTCCTTTAGGTATTCCTTAAAGAGGTGGGGTTTCAGGTCTTCCCGGTAGTGTGATTGACTCCGCTGACTGGCGTCGTGAGGAGTTTGTTCCACCATTGGGGTGCCAGAGCAGCGAACAGTTTTGACTGGGCTGAGGCGGGAACTGTACTTCCTCAGAGGTAGGAGAGGCGAGCAGGCCAGAGTGGATGAACGCAGTGCCCTTGTTTGGGTGTAGGGCCTCGATCAGGAGCCTAGAGGTACGGAGGTGCGTTCCACTCACAGCTCCGTAGACAAGCACCATGGTCTTGTAGCGATGCGAGCTTCAACTGGAAGCAGTGGAGAGAGCGGAGGAGCGGGGTGACGGTGAGAGAACTTGGAAAGTTGAACACCAGAGCGGGTCTGCGGCGTTCTGGAATGAGTTGTCAGGTTTAATGGCACGAGGCAGGGAGCCCAGCCAACAGCGTGGTTCTTGCCAGTAATCCAGACGGGAGATGACAAGTGCCTGATTAGGACCTGCGCCGCTTCTGCGTGAGGGCAGGGTCGTATCTTGCGAATGTGTAGAGCATGAACTACCAGGAAGGTCACCCCTTGATGTTAGTTGAGAACGAACAAGGGTTTTGTCCAGGATCACGCCAAGGTTCTTAGCACTCTGGGAGGACGACAATGGAGTTGTCAACCGTGATGGCGAGATCATGGAACGGGCAGTCCTTCCCCGGGAGGAGAAGAGCAGCTCCGTCTTGCCGAGTTCAGCTTGATGGTGATCCGTCATCCACACTGATATGTCTGCCAGACATGCAGAGATGCGATTCACCACCTGGTTATCAGAGCGGGAAAGGAGAAGATTAATTGTGTGTCGTCTGCATAGCAATGATAGGAGAGACCATGTGAGGATATGACAGAGCCAAGTGACTGTGTATAGCGAGAATAGGAGAGGCCTAGAACAAGCCCTGGGGACACCAGTGGTGAGGACGTGGTCGGAGACAGATTCTCGCCACGCCACCTGTAGGAGCGACCTGTCGGTAGGACGCAATCAAGCGTGGCCGCGCCGGAGATGCCCAGCTCGGAGAGGGTGGAGAGGAGGATCTGATGGTTCACAGTATCAAAAGGCAGGCGATAGGTCTAGAAAGGATGAGAGCAGGAGAGAGAGTTAGCTTTAGACAGTGCGGAGCGCCTCCGTGACACAGAGAAGAGCAGTCTTCAGGTTGAATGACTAGTCTGAAACCTGACTGATTTGGATCAAGAAGTCATTCTGAGAGAGATAGCAGGAGAGCTGGCCAAGGACGGCACGGTTCAAGAGTTTGGAGAGAAAAGAAAGAAGGGATACTGGTCTGTAGTTGTTTGACATCGGAGGGATCGAGTGTAGGTTTTTTCAGAAGGGGTGCAACTCATCGCTCTCTTGAAGACGGAAGGGACGTAGCCAGCGGTCAAGGATGAGTTGATGAGCGAGGTGAGTAAGGGAGAGGTCTCGGAAAATTGGTCTGGAGAAGAGCAGGAGGGGATATGGGTCAAGCGGAGCAGGTTGTTGGGCGGACGCCGTCACAGAACGCCGAGATTCATTGGAGAGAGAGGGGAGAAAGAGGTCAAAGCACGGGTGGGCAGTGTGAGCAGAACCAGCGGGTCGGTTTG
>NC_036849.1:8798106-8806182 GCF_002910315.2 Salvelinus sp. IW2-2015 | reverse complement strand
AGCGGTGTCGTTTGACTTAGCAAACGAGGATCGGATGTCGTCGACCTTCTTTTCAAAATGGTTGACGAAGTCATCAGCAGAGAGGGAGGAGGGGGGAGGAGGGGGAGGAGGATTCAGGAGGGAGGAGAAGGTGGCAAAGAGCTTCCTAGGGTTAGAGGCAGATGCTTGGAATTTCATTTCAATTTGGAACCTCATCAAATAGTCGAGCAGTGAATTTGAAACACAGATTATGGTGTATTAATACACCCAGTCACTACAAAGATAGAGGTGTCCTTCCTAACTCAGTAGCCGGAGAAGAAGGAAACCGCTCAGGGATTTATTCATGAGGCCAATGGTAACTTTAAAACAGTTACAGAGTTTAATGGCTGTGATAGGAGTAAACTGAGGATGAATCAACAACATTTTAGTTACTACACAATACTAAACTAATTGACAGAGTGAAAAGAAGGAAGCCTGTACAGAATAAAAAATATTCCAAAACATGCATCCTGTTTGCAACAAGGCACTAAATTAATACTGCAAAAAATGTGGCAAAGCATTTAACTTTAAGTCCTGAATACAAAGTGTCATGTTTGGGGCAAATCCAATACAACACATCACTGAGTATCACTCTCCATATTTTCAAGTGTAGTGGTGGCTGCATCATGTTATGGGTATGCTTGTAATCATTAAGGACTAATGGGGGTTTTCAGGATAAAACATTTACGGAATTGAGCTAAGCACATGCAAAATCCTAGAGGAAAACCTGGTTCAGTCTGCTTTCTACCAGACACTGGGAGATTAATTCACCTTTCAGCAATACAATAACCTAAAAAGCATGGCCAAATATACACTGGAGTTGCTTACCAAGAAGACAGTTAATGTTCCTGAGTGGCCGAGTTACAGTTTTGATTTAATTAGGGATAGCCCCCTTTTTTTCAATTTTCGCCTAAAATGACATACCCAAATCTAACTGCCTGTAGCTCAGGCACTGAAGCAAGGATATGCATATTCTTGGTACTGTTTGAAAGGAAACACTTTGAAGTTTGTGGAAATGTGAATTGAATGTAGGAGAATATAACACAATAGCTCCGGTAGAAGAAAATACAAAGAAAAAAACAACAATTTTATTTCCAACCACCGTATTTGAAATGCAACAGAAAGGTCCCAAATCTAGCCATCGCTCTGTTGTAATTCCGATGGTGTCCACAAGATGGCAGCAGTGTATGTGCAAAGTTTCAGACGGATAACTTGAAGTATGAGCGAACTACATGGCATTTAGTGTGAAGTCACCCAGGTACATTTGGGCAAATCGTGAAGGAGACATTTACATTTACATTACATTTTTCTGCAAGAATATCGTCAATCTGTATACTTGGACTTTGATTTAGCTTTTCCAGTATTAGTAGCCATATTATAAGTTCAACATTTGCAAAACACCCAGTTTTCATAACTTCATAACTCTCCATATTCTTGTAATTTTTTCCAAAAGGAAAAGGCTTGCTGTTGCACAAGGTTAGCAGCAACATTTTGCAACAGATACGGGGTTCCCATAAAGCCCAGCTCATTGGCTATCTAGTTTCGCAGTAATAGCTACTGTAAATTGGACAGTGCAGTCATATTAACAATGTAACGGAATTCCTCCTCCTCTTCATACGAAAAGGAGGAGTGGTGATTCGACCAAGACGCAGCGTTGTAACTTGACATTATATTTATTAAACAAAACGGAAAAAACAGGAAGAACACTTGAATAGATACAAAACAACAAACGACGTAGACTGACCTGAACGTAAGAACTTACATGAAACACGAAGAACGCACGAACAGGAAAAACAGACTACACAAAAACCGAACGAACAAACAAACCGAAAACAGTCCCGTGTGGTGCAACATAGACACAGGAGACAACCACCCACAAACAAACACTGTGAAACTACCTACCTTAATATGATTCTCAATCAGAGGAGATGAAAACCACCTGCCTCTAATTGAGAACCATATTAGGTACCCATTAACCAACATAGAAACAGAAAACATAGACTGCCCACCCAAACTCACGTCCTGACCAACTAACACATACAAAACTAACAGAAAACAGGTCAGGAACGTGACAAACAAGAATTTAATCTTTCAGACGATATAAGACACTTATATGTACCGACATTTGTTGTTTGCCTAAAATCTGCAATCGTGACACATGGAGCTGCATGATTTACAACTGTCCCGTTGACGGCCCCTCTATCCCTAAGATACTTCAAGATCTATGGCAAGACCTGAACATGGTTGTCTAGCACTGATCAACAACCACTCTGACAGAGCTTGAAGAATTTTGAAAATAAAATTTGACAAATTTCAGATATGGAAAGCTCATAGAGACTTACACAGAAAGACTCACAGCTATAATCACTGCCGAAGGTGCCTCTACAAAATTTTCACTTAGGGGTGTAAATACTTGTGAATGAGATATTTCTGTATTGAATAAAAAATTTGCAACAATTTCTAAAAACATGTTTTCACCTTGTCATTATGGGGTATTGTGTATAGATGGGTGAGAGAGAAAAATATGATTTAATCAATTTTAAATTCTGTCTGTAACACAACAAAATGTGGAATAAGTCAAAGGGGTATGAATACTTTCTGAAGGCACTGTACAGTATATCATCTCAGCAGCACCTCCATTGGAATCTGTGTTCTTTTGTGATCACAAGCTTTATACAGTGCAGTACCTGTTTGCTGCTGTATTTTGAAAACCCTCTCAAAGAGCAATTGCACCAATAGTACATCTTCAGTCAGAAAAATGAATGTGTGGTGAGGTTCTCAAAGGGTTATAAGACATTTTTCCCCAACCTGTCTGTGGAAGAAGACTATGTCAGAGGTGTCTGGTCCACGAGAGGTGCTCTAGTTAGCTTCCCTCCACCTTTCCTCCAGTCTTAGTCTGGGAAACACATTTTCATGCCTGGACTAGTCCAACCCGTCAAATGCCTGTATTATGTGTGTTTCTTCCTGTTGAGGCCTTCCTATCTCAGTATCCAATTTTCTGCTCTCTCGCCGACTAAGGCGCAACATCTATCCTGATACACTTTTCCCGACCTCTCAATCTCGAGCTACATCCCGCTTATATATATGACCTTTTGCACCGTTAGTTCACAGAATAATATTCTCTACCTAACTGTATGGACTGATCAATCGTTCCTTGATTTGCAGACAACCCGCACACAGGTCTCCATGATAAGCAGTGACCCCCACTAATGATCCTTATCATTGGTTACCAAGGTTACTTGTGGACCTATGCTGCCAACGGTCTCTGTGCTACAGGTGTGAGGTGAACTCTGTCGACCCTTTTTGACAACTCTGGCTCCTTCCCAGAAATGAGGAGGATTCTAGGAATTCTGTTCTTTGTGTTCAAATTAGACTTACAAGAGATAACACAGGTCTTGCAGCTTCGATTACAATCCAAATGATGATTCACCATTGATGAAAAAAATAAAGTAGAGGCAAACGAATCAACAGTCTCTCTTCTTTAGCATTCCTCTCATGTAATTGGCTTCGGGTGTCATGACAAGCTAAGGATCTGGGTGTCTTAAGTCATGTTCACAGGGCTATATCAAGCAGTCTGAAATGTCTGCCCACCAGCAATATTTCATGCGTGGGTGTCTGGTGAATGAGCACTGTGCAAACTCTGAGGCTACCTGTGTGCTTTATTGTGACTTTTGAGGACAGGTTTTCTTTGATGTTTATGAAGAAAGGTGAGACTAGCATTAGGTAGTTACCCTGGGGCCTGACACTAACTCTTTACATGAGGCAATGACTCCACGCAGAACAATGGCTCTTTACATTTATTATTAGAAGCCATCAGTCACTTGTTTACATTGTCTCCATGCAGGTGAAACATAGCTCTTTGTCATAGCGGGAGAAACAAAGACTACAACCAGGATTTGGGATCAGTTTCTCTTCTCGCTCCCTCCGTGTGCACTCACCACGCCAGCCAGAGAGACAGATCAAAATGCAACTCCATTAGAAAACATGTCAACTTTTTTCCCTCCAAGTTTACTGACTCACCCCTTTGTTGTCTAACTTTTTTTCAGATGTAGGTTCAGTCCATACAAACATGACTTGAAAACACGTCGACTTGTGGTATTATATGTCAGCTGAAAGGATATAATTACACCCAAGGTGCTAATAGCATTTTTCTAGTCTTAGAGAAAGAACACCATTGTGGGACAAAATAATGGGTGTTGTCTTCCTTTGAGCAAGCTTTGTTGCTGCAGTTGAACTTGACAAAAGATTCTGGTGAATAACAGGTGCGTCGACTGTGCTTTACTGTGCATGTGACCACATCCCCGGATCAACCTAAACAAGGATTTTCCCCCAAAAAGGACAAAGGCTGCTCTCTCTTTTTTAATTTATTTGCTTTTCCTCTGTAATTTGCACTGTTGGGCCCAAGTCAGAAAGTGTTTTCATTAGAGAGCGAGGAGGCATATCTTCCTTTTAGTGTGATGAAAACAGAGCACGCCCCGCCGTCCTTGTCGTCCCTGGGCCCTGGGCATGGTGAGGGGATCAGATGTTTGTTTGTTGTGCCACAACCACAGCTTTTCCCAGGGTACACTGAGAGAGGCATCACATAAACAGTTTGTGTTTGTGTGTCTTTCTTAGGGGTTAGGATCAAAGCAGAAGACAGATTTGTGAGACATACTGTATTCTTCTTCTAAAAGTTTTACAAGCCTTGTTTTACAGCTAACGATATTAAGAATATAGCGATAGATACATAGTAATAAATAGGTATAAAAATCATAGATGCATCAATCTTTATCTCCAAAGAACAGTCAACCATGCATTAGTGACAAATGTAAAAATGTGTGTATTTAAAAAAATTTAATAAAACATTTGGGACTTTCTGAGCCGCATTAATTTCCCCTGGTCATTCAGATATTCAACTTTGACCTAAACAAAGCATTCCATTCATAAGGAGGCCTTCCTCCTTAAAGTAACACCACAGCACTCACCTGCAGAAGAAGCAGTCCCATCATCTGTAGACAGGTATTTTCTGGCAGTGTTACTCTGTACATTTTTGGGCAGACGATTACATCTAGACCTGAATGAAACATCATGTTACTGACATGATTTCCTCTTTCTTTTGCTAAAGAAAACTGTCCATGTGTCGGCAGTGCAGAGATTTGCTGTTCAGATCTGAGAGAGAGAAAAACAGGGAATATATTGTTGGACCTGCGGAACCTTCTCGAGTTTCCCGTTGTAGACCAGGGATGGGCAACTTTGATGGGGGTGGGGGCCACAAAAAATCGGAACTCATCATGGGGAGTAGCAGTGGCTCGCGGGTCTGCATACGCACATCCATACCCACACATGCAGTCAGAGCTGGCCTTAGCCTTTTGGGGGCCCTAAGCAACATTTTGTTTACCCCACCTTGCGAGCAAAACATGTAGCGGTATAATTTTTTGCAATTCTTCACATTTTGCCATGGGACGTAGAGAAAAATGTGCAGTTTTACAGCTAATTTCCTGCAATTCTATACATTTTGCCATAGGGTGAAGATAAATGTTTGCATTTTTTAATATGATATTTGAGTGAGAATGACTAACAAAATCAGTGAAAGTCCCCTAGTCAGTAATTTGACCATGAATACTACAAGTTTTAACAGCTGGCCGCTATACTAACTTACCAATCTAAAACATTTTGCGGGTTTAATTGAGTGACTGTCAGTGAGTGACATAACAAGAGAATACATGCTGAAGCACAACCAAAATTGCACCTATTCTAACTCTCAACAGTAAATTGACACCCTGACTGAGTCCCCCCTCCCCCAAAAATATATCCCGTGTGTATCAAGAATGGTCCACTACCCAAAGGACATCCAGCCAACTTGACACAACTGTGGGAAGTATTGAAGTCAACATGGGCCAGCATCCCTGTAGAACGCTTTCGACACCTTGTAGATTCCATGCCCCAACGAATTTAAGTTGTTCTGAGGGCAAAAGTAGGGGGTGCAACTTAATATTAGGAAGGTGTTCTTAATGTTTTGTACACCCAGTGTATATATGTGTATACGTGAAAAATCCAGTAGCGTTGCAGTTTTTGACACAAACCGGTGCGCCTGGAACCTACTACCATACCCCGTTCAAAGGCACTTAAATCTTTTGTCTTGCCCATTCACCCTCTGAATGGCACACATACACAATCCATGTCTCAATTGTCTCAAGCCTTAAAAATCATTATTTAACCTGTCTCCTCCCCTTCATCTACAATGATTGAAGTGGATTTAAGTGACATCAATAAGGGATCACAGCTTTCACCTGGATTCACCTGGTCAGTCTATGTCATGGAAAGAGCAGGTGTTCTTAATGTTTTGGAAATTGATCCACGGACCTAGAAAAGGTTGCCCATCCCTGTTGTAGACAATTCCTTTTATACGAACAAAGACTTTGTTTGTGTTTATTGAATAGGATCTGGTATTCTAAGTGTCAATTCAAAGTCGGTTGCTGTTGAACTTGGGTTTTACGCGTTGCACTGTCGGTACAGGAGCCAAATCGATGTTGTCATTCACAACACAGTCTGAATAATAACACACAACTAGAGGTCATGTATCATGAACTGTTTCTTGCAATGTCTGTTTCCATGACTTTTGATTCCTTTCAAATCAAAACACAATTCTCTGTAAATGAATTAAATACATTGTCAAATTATATTTCCCTTGACTTTTGTCTCCTATTTTACTACTGAAAAGGACTGAATGTAACTTTGTACATTGTTTTGCATATTTACTGACTTAAACAATCCTACCATGATTATTCTACCCCAAATGGCAATGGTGATTATTCAATAGGCCTAGCTACCACTTTCCTCTTTTCAAGAGAGGAGTCCATGTTTTTCCTAATGAGGTACCTAATTTATCTTGTCAATAAACGCGGTACTTCTACCCAAGGTGTCAGTGAGGAATTTGGAAGTGAATACTCTCTTGCCCTTTCCCTGTAAGTAAAGCTCCTCTTCAGTTCTGTTGAGTGCTACATGATAACCCAAACTTGCCATTCATAAGGAGGCCACATTCCAGAGAAGCTTTTAAAAACGATGACATCGCCATTGTACACAATCAGCAAAATACCTGGTCAAATGTCAAGCTCTTCTTATGGGATGTTTTGTAAATAATGTGTGATAATGACTTTAAATACTTGCAGACAACAGTTTTACTACAAGGGTACTTTTTCCAGGACACAAGAGGCTGTCTGGAGTCGCCCGAGGGCTCCGCTTGTCACATAGGAGTAATGGTTCTCTCAGTTCTGACTCCGCCACTTGACTTTGTTGCTGCTGCATTGAATTACAGCCCATGGACAAGTCCCTCTCTTTCTGTTGGATATTCAATCTTCTGATAAATTGTTTTGGAATTTGAGGCCTCAGTGAACAGGACGTGTTTTGAAGCAGGTTTCTGTTGCTTTGGTGGAGTGGAGCCGCCGGCATATGAGGTTCAGGAGTCTGACAGCCGAGCAGGACTCAAGTTAAGCCCCATTTAACAGACTGGGTTGAGCAACAGGGACTAAAGTTGACTTAATCCAAGCTCACTCCTAACAAATATGACATGTATGAAAAACAAACAGTGCTCGAGCAGCTAGCACCAGAGGCTAAGGTGTAATGAATAAAACACTAATGCTGTGTCAAGACAACTACCACAGGAGAGTAAACATGAAAATATTGTTTCTGGTTGGACTTCAGCCAGACGAGTGGGGCCACAGGGTGCGTGTGTGAGTATGTGTGAACTCAAGCACCATTATCCTTTTTCACTTTTTCTTCAAATCCTCTGTCGTGACTGACATTTCCGTGTTATGATGTATGAAATGAAGATCCCAAAGTCTACAGCTTTATAATCCATAAAGACTGCACAGTAGGTGTTCATAACCTGTCGTGACGCGTCAAAGGGACTATATCATTCCTTTGACAGAATATGTAGATTTTATGTCAAACTAATAATACATTGCATCTCTCTCTTGACCTTTCTCAGGAAAGACAGTATAAATCCAACTAAGTCAAATAACATTTGTAAAGCTTTTTTAAAATGTTTTATTACAGTACTTTGTTACAGAACACGCAGAA
>NC_036849.1:8753414-8798091 GCF_002910315.2 Salvelinus sp. IW2-2015 | reverse complement strand
CCCCCCCGGTTACTGTAAGCGATAATACAGGATCATCCTGTATTATCAGAGATTGGCGTACGATAATGGGCTTGGGGAAGTCAGGGTCATGGATTTGGAAGGTTCAGTGGTCACCGGCAAGAGCCAGGATGATATAGCAGAGTAGAAAATGTGCAATAGACTGCTAATGCTATCTTTATGAATCATACTATAACAAAGAGGCTAAAGAGCGTCCCAGAGTAGAAACAACATGAGGTTCAGGAAGAGGGGAACTATGGCAGCCTCCAACAAGAGAGAAGATGAGAACAACCAGGAAACCAGGATCCTATTCAATAGGCACCAAATGAAAGAAAGCGGACTAGGGAGGGACTACCTGGATTTGTTCAATAAGAACAGCTTGTTTCATTTTTCTACGGTGTGCCCTAATGAATACAGCCCAAGGGAGAGCTGGAACACCTGCTGTGGATGGGTTTCCTACTTTGCCCCTTAGTGCCACCATAGTTCTCCATTAGCATTGAGAACTTTTATCCTGTCTCTAATAGATATCTTATAGTGTAACAATACAGTATTTCAATTTAGCTGTGAATTAAATGTAACATACAGTACAATGGGTTGTTGACTTAAGATTCCTCTCATTTTAGTTTAATCATTTGTTGTTTTATAAAACTCAAATGAATGGCACCAATGTCCTCTGGTATGTGTCAATATTGGAGTTGATACAATATGAGTCTGGATGGCTGAATATCTCACTACAGTGGAAAACAGATGAGGAAACAGAAAACAAAGGCATGACACAGTTTGCTACCCTTTTAAGCCAAGTAGACAACCTGAACTCAAAGCATTTGGAAGCATTATGCAGAGCAGACATAGTGAAGGCGTCTGCGCCACGCCATGCATTTACAAGTCAACTTTCGCTGCTTTAGAAAAGGCTTGGCATTTACACTGGCATTTAGACTTATTTATTTATTTTCCCAATGTGCAAAAACATTCTGCGGTAGATGCAAATTTGGTGAGTTCTTATAAAGGCATGACATTTCAAAAATGTGAAATAAATTCATATGGTCCAATTAAATTGTAACTGTTGCTTGAGAAATCCACAGCGCTCAGTCTATCCCAAATTGCTTTGTGCCTTGCATTCTGTATTTAATTACATCAGGAAGCGAAGAGTGTTCTGTGATAACAGCAGGCTTCTCTCTATATATGGCTAAGAAACAGGGAAATTATGTGAAATTGTGCCTGAGAACTGTAGACGTCGGAAGAAAGCCTTGGTATTGCTGATCGAAACACCCACAGAGCTCCCTATAGGATGCACAAGTTAAGTTCAGCGTGGTGACCCTTGTTCTTATTCCACATAGTGGTATTCATTCCAAACCGAACTAATACACATTTACTAGAATAAAGCCCCCCAAAAAACCATCAAGTTTTGCAATGACCTAGCTATTGTCAGAGAGAAGGCATGTCAGCTATTGTATTGAGACAACAGTAAACAGACTACTCCATTCTTCGAACCTTCTACCGTAATGTCACGTTTCAAAATAGAGAAGAATCTCAGATAAAATGGTTTAGGAAAATGTCCACCTGAGTTGATTTCAGCTCAGACATGACAACTATGATTCAGCAACCTCTACAATGCCTAATATGTGTTTCAAATCGCTTCTATATAACTTCCTGAATGGTGTATATCTAAAGGGCCATTGTTCTGGTCAGTCTCCAATAGCCTGCAGTACCGTAGTTGCATTAGATGAAAGAAACAAGACTTTAGTGTGAAAGATATTTGAACAAGATATTCTACAAGGAGAGCCTGTGGGGGTAAATGCAGAGTTGTCCGTCTGCTTCTCTAATAGGTTAGTATTGCTCTGGGGGAATGCTTGGTGTCTGTCATCCTGAATGGCTGGAGGAAAAGTAGAAAAGGAAACATGAGCACTACGTTTTTACATCTAACTGATCATCTGCTGGAGACGTAAACCTCCATTTTGATGACTTTACATTTAAATACTACAAATGGATTCAGCCTGATTTGTCAACGGTTATTACAGTTGTTACAGATTATTCTTTATTAGCTTAATATACTGTGCATAAACACCTCCAGCACCCGCCACCTACTTCATAACGACAGTTATCTTACTGTTGACCATTTCAGGTCTATAGGCAGAAGTGGCATAACAGCAGCTAAATATATAAATCAAAAGGTTTCAAAGTATTCTAATCTTCTAATTACACTGAGAGAACAAATATAATTGTTTAATTATTTTTTATATTACACAAAACTGTATGCAAATACTTATAATTTTTCTCTCTCTGTGTAATTAGAAGACGTTTACTATACTATCATGATTTGTCCTAAGAAAACAAATCACAATAAAATAAAGTGAGTACAGAAATATTTAGAAAACCCTTTGACACCTTTTGATTTGCTGCAGACAATCAGGATCAGAATTAATTGGCACACTTTCATGTGCTTGGTGTTTGCTTTGTTTTCTCTTGTTATTGTGATAGTCGTAGACAGCTGGCCTGGAGACATCAGGGGAATTTATAGTTCATTTGTAAAAGGCTTCACCCAGAGGTGTATCTGTCTGGTGGAGGACGGAGGGCGGGAGGTGAGTTGTAACGCCTTGTGCTAAGAGCCGTAGCATGGTGCGTCCTATCCTCACCCACACCAGGACATGATATCTCTGTTGAAAAATTAAGAATTACAGCTTTAACAAATGCCACGGAACCTGTCAGAGAGGAGGAGGGCTTTTTATTTTGCTTGTGTCTGACAGCAATTTTGCTACAAGCCGCTTGCATATTTGTGCTCCGGCTTTCTTTGTTCCTATCAAAACAACACGACAACTCCTGTGTTCCTAGGAGACTTGTATAGAATCAGGAGCGTGCATCAGCTCAGGGAGAAAGGGAGAAAAAAATTACAGTCTGAGGTGATGCAAATTATATCTTCAGTGTATCTTCCCTAAACTCCAACAAGCACGGTGACAGCTGATGCCAGGATTAAACAAAAAGATCAGGAACTTATGACTAATAGCTCAAAGCAATCATCTCTCATTATTTCAATTACATGGGTAAATGCATGCAATCATGGATCAAATTGCTCCTCTGAAGAGGGTATTTTCAAGCAAAGCATTTCTGTCAGTAAAAAAAAAGACAAAAAGTGAAAATATTTGCATTGATTTCTTTATGAAAATACACCTTTGTTAGATAAAAAATAATCTACTTGCACCTGCAGTTGTAGTGTGTTAACAATAACAAAATAAATAACAAGAGCACACACTGGCCAGTAAGACAATAAGCAGAAGGGAGCTAGATACCCTCTAGCCTGTCTGTGCTGAAGTTTCACAATGCTGCAGTGCAACCTGAACTAAAGGTTCAATAAATGGCAACCATTTTGCCCAATAATAGTACCTGGCTGGCTTTGAGAGGAGAGCAGCTCCACTGACCGATTCAGGGGTCTTCAGCCTCCTGGGCTGCATCCCAAATGGCACCTTATTCCCTATATAGTGCACACAGGGCTCTGGTCAAAAGTAGTGCACTATATAGGGACTGGAGTGCCATTTGGGATATAGTCTTTCTGTGATGTGATTGATGACTCGGTGACTGGAGGAAAATTGCCTCTTATAAATTATTCATCCAGCAGCTATCTATTTGCTGTTGAAGTAGCTGACAGGAAAGTTCCGACTGTCTGGGCACAATCTGCTCTCAAATCACTTAGCCTACAAGTGAGAGAATATTTAAAGAAGCCAAGCGATGTACGACGCCTAGTGGTATCAGGTTAGGTCTTTTCATAGACACATCTAGTAGAGGATCAGAGTTAGACTATTGTCTATTATACAATGCTTTTTAGGACATTACTGTAGCTTGTAGGGTTCACATTGTTTAGAATCTGGTGAAAGAAGTGGCTGTTTCAATACATGTGCAAAGACAATGGATTAACAATACACTCTCCAAGTGGTTGAGCCAAGTGGTTCTAAGGCCATAGACAAAGGAGTGTATACAGAGACCTGAGATGTCAAAAAACTTCAGAGACTTTCTGGAATGTATTTTGTATTGACTTGGTCCCTCAGTAGTGGTCTGGCTGTAACTGAGCCCCACCTTTGTCCCTGTGTCCCACAGACAGAACCCTCAGTAGCCAGCCTGAGCAGCAGATTCAAGTCCTGGGTGGGTAAGGCGGAGGCAACAGAGATAGTGTTGGGGCTAGGGGAGGGAGAAGGAGGAGGTGGGGAGCGAGCTAAGGAGGGTGAGGGGTAGATCCAGCAACCCAATTGCGCTTCCCTTTGCATTAGCCTTTCCTGCTCAGGCTCCATCGACCTGTCACAGACATCACAGTGATTGACTGGCTTGGCAGATGCGCTGCTATAACAGGTAACCTGATCCACCGGTCCCATCTGGCGCCCAGCCTTTCTCAATTCACACCCAGCTGAAGAATAGACATCACCAGGAGCAAAGTCTTCTTTGTGCACGAAGGAAACATTTGTCATATATGCGATATATGTATATAGCCTACGTGTAGGTGTGTGTGACTGCGTGCAAATGTGAGGGAGAACACGTTGATGGAGGGCTGAATTTGCATAGACGTGGCGGGCACACGCAGGCACGCGCGCACACACACACACACACACACACACACACACACGCACAGATGGATCACCACGGCAGCCTGCTTTACAGCGTGATCTGTCTCTCTCTTTCAAAGGGATGGACGGAACACAGACACAGATTAGAGACTTGGGGGGTAATCATCAAATTAGCATGCTTGAGAAATGATGATTTCTTTTTTTCCTTGTGTAGCAATTGCCATGCATTGAGTCCTCAGTGCATTGCTAAATTTTTCCATGGAAGGACTGCAATTGGAAAAAGTATGTGAGTAAATGCATAGGATGCATGATGGGGTATCTCATCTCAGACAGATGGAGTGTCTAATTGCACAAAGCTTGAGAAGCTCGTCTCTTCTGGACTGGTGATGGAGAGTGGTGATGAGGGGTAGGGGGCGGTTGCCACCACCAGTTGGAGGTTTGGTTGAAGTATTGCTTTTTCTAAATTCGCTTTTTAGGTGACCATATCCTGGCACAGCGATGGACGGAGCTGAGAGGAGAGGAGGCAGGGAGCAGGGCTAGTACCGGTACCCTTCTACCCACACGGCTTGATGGGCAACGTGGGGTCCCTCTCTCTTGCAAGTGCAGGCAGATCGTGTCTCCCCTGCTGCTCTGAGGAAAAACACTGTTCAGTGATCGCTTTTCCTTTAATAATGACTTCTTCCCACCAAAATATTTTGTCAAGCTTGTGTACGGGGAGTTCAAGCCTTTGAATCAACACCTCTGAAATCTATCAACAGCCAAGAATCTTCCAGGCTTTCTCCTGGTGGCGAAGTAGCTAACACTTCCCCCAATCCCTTCTCACCCAGCACCCCATACTCAAACCCAGTCACAGAGTGTGACCAAGATGCTCGGCTCGGCAGAAGGGAGCACGCTGCCAATGAGTCTACGGTTCCCAGTTACAAGCAGAGGTATGAAAAGGAAATATAATGTGAGAATGCGGCACAACAAACGTCAGCTGCCTGATACGCCAGCGAGACAGAAGCGAGAGCGATGTTATTTTATGTTTCTTTAAAAATATGTATATTTTCTCAGGCGGTCTACCGAATCGTCCAACGCAATGTTCTTGAATGAATGAGCACAATGTTTGACAAACATGAATATCTACTGTGGACAAATGTATTCAAGTATAAAAAAAGAAGAAGCATCATATTGACAATGGAAGTGCATAACGATAGGCTACTTATGTGTTGGGAAAGACTTCATTTTGATCATAGCAGCCACATCAGTGAACGCAAGGTGAAAATAATGCACAGCAAAACACAATGTTGGGACCTCCCCCAAAACACACTCCAATCTTCCTCCCCTAAT
The DNA here is from genome assembly GCF_002910315.2 of Salvelinus sp. IW2-2015. Taxonomy (NCBI): domain Eukaryota; kingdom Metazoa; phylum Chordata; class Actinopteri; order Salmoniformes; family Salmonidae; genus Salvelinus; species Salvelinus sp. IW2-2015. The sequence goes on along the minus strand of NC_036849.1, from coordinate 8,792,218 downwards.
AAATGTCTGGTAAAGAAACTTCCCTTTGGGCCTGCCTCCCCCAGCCTTCCTCTGCCTACCCAGCCTCTCCCTACCTCCTCAGCCTCTCCTGCCTCCCCAGCCTCTCCTGGCTCCCCAGCCTCCCCCTACCTCCCCAGCCTCTCCTGCCTACCCAGCCTCTCCCTACCTCCTCAGCCTCTCCTGACTCCCCAGCCTCCCCTTACCTCCTCAGCCTCCCCTGCCTCCCCTCGCCTTCCCTGCTTCCCTCTGTCTCAACAACACACACTGAAGTCTTTGACTGACATCTGCTTATGTTGTTGTTGGTGCTGCTCAAAAATATATACGTGTGTGTTTATGTGGGCAGTGTGTGAATGGCAGTACAACTCCAGGAGCCATGGGACCAGAGAGAGAGCATCCTCAGCTCAGTGCTAAGGCCTCACTCTAATGAAGAAGAAGCGATGTCTCCATTACGTACTGTAACCCTGTGGAACTGTTGCCCTTAATGCGTGCGTCCCCGACGCCACTTAGCCATATCACTGGTGTTGAGGAAGTTAGCAGCATATGCTGTTGGGTGCCCTAGGATGGATGGGAGCTGAAGTAGTGTGAAGATCTGGCATTTAAAAGCGAGGTCTAATTATAAAAACAACGGTTCACTTCTCTCTGGGTGTAAGAGAAGTGGACCTCTTGCTGGTAATGGAGATGAGGGATGCCACTTAGCTTCTTGTTTGAGGTCAGGAAGGAAATGATGGGAGAGGAAATGTGTGGCTGGCTGCATGGGCTGCTTTGGTGTAGACTTGAATAATACTATGTCATTTCTCTCCTCTAAACCTGATAGGTATGCTATCAAGCACCTAAACACAATTCAACAACAACAAACAAAATAAGAGACAATTGTATAGTGTCTCATATATGCTTTTATTATGAGCAAATGGCTAGAAAACCTTCTTGCACTAAACATAATGGAAGTCAGGGGTTAGCATGACTGCCCATGCATGCACAGTATATATATATATATTAATATATATATATATATATATTCAAATGATACTGAGTTGAAAGATACACAAACCCATGGTTTATATACTGCACATAATTAAAAAGGTATATATATATCTTTATTATATTTCCGTAATTACACTAATATTCCAATATACTGTATATTGAACCAATATCCTGTTTACAAAAGCCCCCTATTGACCTAAAGACCCTCTATATTCTAATACATTTTACACATGCAACTTCCTCACCCAACCAATCGACTGGAGCTATCCACACAATCTCACCTTGGAGACCTGAAATTCCACCAGTCCACTTACCAGGACTGGCAGACTGATACAAAGCCTGTTCAGTGCTGCTTGTCTCAGGGAGCCCGGACCAAGCCCAGCTGTTGACTGACAGGCCGCTCCAAGTGCCAAAGGGACTAAAAGCAAGCATGGCTTTCTTCATTCCTCTATGTCAGAACCCAGAAACTCAAGTGACAGGGAACCACTATGTGTGTGAAAACAGTGGATATTTTGACATTGAACCCACTGTAGTACTATATTTTTACAGAGGGAAAACTGACTTCTGTTTGCTGCGTGCTAAAACGTCTTGTTCGTTTTTTACATCAAGTTGCTGGTATACCTGCGTAGTAAGACAGAAATGACAACATCGTTCATTCTGTACTTAATGTTGTACTTAATCCTTAGTTACATGATAAGACCTTCAGACATATTCCACCGTCATATCATGGAGAAGGACTCTCAGACTAAATAGTGTCAGTAGAGTATACAATAAACTGTAAATCAATAATCTATTCACTTCCACTATGTGCATCACTCATGATGACATTTATTAAGATAGTGAAGAAAAATCAATATAAAGAAGAACAGTAGCTACAATAATAGAATTAGGTCAACCACGTGGGAATTTTCATACTAGACTCGAGGATATTGACAGTTGGGCTCTAGCTTTCTCAACAAAAACAAAAAAATACTAATGAAACTAAGCTGAAATAAATATTATTAAACTGCAACTTCCAACGGCTGCAAATAGGAGCTAGTCTAGCACAGGACTTTTTCATTTAGTTTCCAAGTTGCAAGCAGACAAGTGTACCCCTATAATCTCTTGTGGACAGACAATATAACATAAATGGTAGCATAGATCTGTCATGATACAATAGGATGTGTAAGATAACGAGCAGTGTTAGTTTCCGGTGCTTTGGACAAATCCCGTTTTCACAGGTGTTAGCATCTTTCGAATTTCGTAAGTGAAGGGTACATACTGGCCCATAGACTTGCCGTAACATGTAAAGAGAGAGAGAGCGGAGCTCTTCGTTTCTGTTTTCCGATCCTCGTTCTATCTCTTCTCTTAACACGTATGGACCCAGAACTTAAGCGAGCATCTGACCAATTACTCAAGACTTTAGCTACAGAGTGTACGCCAGATATGTGATAACTATGTTTCTATTAGTGGGCGTTACAAGTTAGCTCATTCATAATGGCGCCATAGGTGGCTCTACGAAAACCTGAGAAAACTCAGAGAGATATTAAATCCATGTTTTGCACTGCGTGACAAGGTTCCTCGCCATCTTAGCTGCCGCACATCTAGCATTTCCCAGCATCTTTGCAGGAACTAGTCCTTTCTATACGACGTGGCCACGGCCACATTTAGAAGTCGATGACAGAGTGTCACACAGTTCAACCAAAACAAAGATCTACACACATGCAAGAGGCATTTCTCACTCAACACAAAACATGGATTTAATATCTTTGAGTTTTCTCAGTTTTTCGTAGAATCACATGCAACTGGACACAGACATTTATAAAATAATATTTTCCCCCAAATTGAGATCAGAGAAAGTGTTGCAAAGTGCTGGTTATTTGAAACATCTACGGTGGCGTTTTATATAAGTTCACCTGTTATGCCCACTAATGGAAACACAGTTATCACATATCTGGTGTACAATCTGTAGCTAGCGAGACTTGAGTTCTGGGTTAACCAAGATTAGTACACCTATGGCAACAGGAACTCATCCAAGACCGAATGTCTGCCATGGTGTGTGAAGGTAGACACTCAGGCCTTATTGTAAACAGTCATCATTTATTTACAAAGACATCTCTTAAACAAGCAAGTGTTTTGAATAACAGTACTCAGTGCTGCTCGGGCCTAGGCTAAATGTTTCTCCTTGAGAGTCAGGCAGCCGCACACAAACACAGAGGTGTCGCTCATCACAATTTAATGTAGGGTGAGAAATGGTAGCGATGACACGGTCGCCTGTAAGGACGAATCACTCTCGAGTATTTTCTTAAACACATAAAAATGTCAGAGGAATTTGGAGAAACTCAAGCTACCGAAGACTGCCAAAGAAACATTGGCTAGTAGAACAAAAGGAGAGAGACCGAAGAAGAAGAAAAGAGAGAGGAGAGAGAGAGAGAGAGAGAGGAGAGGAGAGCGAGAGAGAGGAAGAGAGAGAGGGAGAGAAGAGAGAGAGAGAGAGAGAGAGAGAGAAAGAGAGAATGATGACCTGAGCAGAGAGCGAGTAGGAGAAGATTGCTACCGATGCAGTTAACTCAAGGAGATTGAGAGGGAAGATGATGTAAAGAGAGCCTTCATGAGAGTGAGAGATAATAGAGTGTAGAGCGAGTGCAGAAGGGAGTCTGAGACGAGTGATAGAAAGCCGTGAGATGAGCGACGAGTGAGAGAGTGTAGCGAGAAGAGAGCGTGAGAGTGAGCATGACTACGATAAGAGAGACTGGACCTCAGGGTGTAGCAGATTCTCGTAGCATGACTCTACTTCTCTTCCTCTCTTCGCTCTTACGATTCTCTTGCCTAGACGATACGTCTAAGCATGCAAGTCTAGCTTCAATCTCGTACTAGAGATTTGCTTTCTTTCTTCGAGTCTCTCATCTTACTGCCTCATGTACATGATCTATGAGCATGACGACTAATCCGCTAGCTAGCTCGATGAGAATTAGGCAAAGGATAGTAGAGAGGTGGAAAGAGGACTCGAGTCGCGTATCGTAGCAGACTCGAGGTTCAGTAGCTGACGATTCTCTCGATATGAGATGCATGACAAGAAAGTGCAGTGACAGTAGCGTGTGATCGTGAGCTCTCTCTCTCTCTCAGTGATACGATCCTGAGAGTCCCGCCAGGGATGCAGTCTGCATCGATCGAGATCTCAGGCCTCCGTAGATGAATTGTAGTCATCGATGATTCTGTTACGATCGCTCTGTGACTTGACTTTCGATTCGATCTCTTTCTCTCTCTCCTCTCTCGATAGATGAGAAGCGATGAGAGCGAGAGACTCTCTTGAGACTCTCTCGTCTGAGAGACGAGACTCGATCTGAGACGTCGATCTCGACGAGAAAGAAAGATACATACTGACTGAGCTCTCTCTCTTTCACTGACGAGAGTAGATCTCAGACGAGACGCATACGATCTCTTCGTAGAGAGAGATTGGACTGTTTCGGACCTCTTACAGAGGAGGACATACGCGATCGACGGAGAGAGAGAGAGCCCCTACCTCGAGAGGAGACGTCCGCGCGACGAGAGATAGCTAGCAGACGAGAGAGAGAGAGAGAGAGAGAGAGAGAGAGAGAGAGAGAAGCCTGCAAAGACAGGTTCAAGAGACCGATGTCACTTACTAAGAGGCCTTCATCCATCCCTTGAGGGGCCAGGAGAAATATTTAATTTGAAGGAATTGAAATATTTCCGCCACTGAAGACTGTGGCTGGTGCAGGCTTGGGGCTGGTGTTTGTCTATGTATGTTTACAACAACTGTCATTAAAGGCACAAGAAACAAGAGGGGCTAATGTAATGGGATCCCTCCCCTTTGTTGAATATTTAATGTCAGGCTGAAGGGGAGAAAGGCACACATACTCTTCCTTCCCCATCGCTTGGCTCTCTTGCCCTCCTCTAAGTGTCTCCAGGGATGGATGGGTTTCCTTGCTGGTCACCATGAGTACCCATTTGCTGTCTGATCTCTGCTCCTTATTTCCCCACTCCCTTCCTGTCTCCTTGAAACCAAATTTGCTTCGTTTTAGTCACCTCAAAGCAGACTTGTGTGTATATATTTTCAGGGGAAATTTGATTGTCGATATGGATTTTTAAATCAGTTTTCAGATCAGGTTTTAGAAATATGTAAACTGTTGTGTTATTTTATCAGGCCCGGGCCCAGTAGTGGAACACATACCTCAGATGGGGAAGATCCAATATGGAGGAGAGATCTTTAAGCAAGACAACTCAGACATAAATGGATTAAAGAAACCATAACGGGAAAACAAGTGCCCATTTCAAGTGCAGTTGGACGAAATTTAAGACCAGGAAAGTTGCATTATAATGTGTTTTTATCAAATTGAGGATATTTTCACACTCACTGATGCCTGAAACATGAACCTATATTTTCTGTCTTTGGTTTCCTTTCTTGAAGTACCCTTAATGTGCCAAAGATGTAATACTTAAGCTCGGGTTACTGTTGTTGGTTTGTAAGTTAATGTCTAAAAAGTTCTGATTGGATTTGAATCGACCAATGTGCATTAAAACCACCGTTCTTTAAATCAAAATCGTATGATCTAAAAGTGAATGTAACAAAACCTTCCCATTCTTTCAACATCCTGCTCATTTTGGCCAGTCTAATTCAGTTGTGGACTGAAGGCATACTGTCTTCTATTACAGCAGTAGACAGTTGCAGTACTTTGCAAGATGGACACATTAGCCTGCACACCTCTCTCGTCGATGTGTTTCTGAACATTGCTGCACAGACAGTGGCCTATTAGATGGACTTGTACAAAAACTTCAAAGTTTAACACACTCAACTTCCCTGTTTCATCCACGATACTGAACAGTTGACGGTAACGTGGATACAATGACACAGAATGATTTTTATTTTGACAACATATAAGGTCATGTAAATGTTCATTTGAAGTATCCTAAGCTAAGTAAGGTAAGTATCGATAAATGTGAGCAGAGGGGTCTCAGTATTCTTAGTACAAAATATTAGAATAAAAGTATTGAATAACCTGTAATCATAGGACTGTATATCTACAGTGAAGGCATGTACCACTAACACGTGAACACGGAGTACTGTATACCATTCATGACAGATTATTCATTATTGTGTTAATCAGAGCTAATGTTATATTTTTGTCATCAGAAATACACAGGATCTGTTAAGTAGTGGAAACATCAACATCATTGAACACAGGTTGTCATTTCCCCTGACAGAACACTGAGAAAAATACCACTGACAAAAGACAAACAAATAAGATGCCAGACAAAGTAGCAGTGCTTATTTCTATCATTACTTTTTATAATAAAATAACTTGAGCCTAGATAATATTAAGATTGTATTGCGATTCAGTGCACTTTGCCTTATGAAATAATCCTTCATCTGTGACACACTACTGAACACCAATACTGTCGTGCAGGCTGGTTAACAATCAATATTTAGAAATAAACTTTCCCCAAACAATCAATCATGACGGGTCCCAACAGCACTTCATTTTCATAATTTTGACCGCCCTTGTCTTGCTCTGAAGTCAATGTTTTGGTCTCGGGGCTTGGATGGCAATATAAGTGTGTTTTCTCTCTGACAGATGGGGAGTGTATCATATTGGGAACACTTTGTGCATTAAGCACAAATTCCCCATGCAGAATTCTAAATGAACACGGGGCCCTACAGCAGCCACAGCAAGACACTTAAACTGACACACAGGAACTTGGAGAAATTACTTAACGGATCGGTTACATCTAAAATGATTGAATCAATATCAATATTTTCCCTTGGACCCTATCTCACTGATAAGCAAAATCCGTCCCCTTAAAAGCCTTACATTAAAATTTAATAGCGAGCAGTTTGCTTGCCGAGATGTGTAATATCTGGACAGCTGTCCTCTGGCGTGTTTGAAACTTGTTTTCTTGGCCGTTTCAGTGTCATCCACTAATTGCCCCTTCTTTAGGACACATGATCCTATTGAATTGAATCATAGGAGTATAAAACAGGAAAAGGCTTTCTGGAGGTCAGAAGAAAACAAGACGTCAGTTCTAAAGCACTTTCTTCTGTCTCGCTACATTTGTCTGTGCCATCCCCAAGTGGCTTGGTTAAGCATCTGATTTCAGCCCATCAAGGGCTGCTTGGTCGTTGGTGGGCTAAATTAGCAAGTATAACTCCATTCTGAGTGCATGGTTGCACTACATGGCTTTTCTTCTTCATATACTTAGTGGCTTCTTTCTCTTGATCACTTGAGAACATTTCTGCAGGTTTTCTTTTTAATTCATCATAATGGGGGGCACTAAATCATTTTATATTCATCTATTTTGCAAATGTACAGTAGCAAATAGATAAACACAATGAATGTATACAGCAGTCGAACAACAGGGGAAATACATTCTAAAATAAATAAATACATGTATTGTATTTATTGTTTTGTTTTTTTACAACTGGAGAAAACATAGACGGCAGTCCTTCCAATCACTGTTTTCATGAAATACAATGAGAGTCTGTCAGCACCAGAGGACCAGCTCTGGATGGAAAACACGATACATCCACTAGCTCACACAGGCAACCCAATCACTAACTGTATTTGCTTGAAAAGCAAAACTCAAAGAGAGCTGGCTTTGCCATCTCCTTCAGGCTCAGGCCAATGAGGCCATGCAAGCCCCTGATTTCACAAGTGCAACCCGAGCAATCACTGTAGTTCTCCTGATCCTGATTGCCTGGCCTAGCTGCCTGCATCTCCATCTCAGAGCGAGGATGCAAAGAGCCAAAGATTATCTTTCACTGTGAACTTGCTCTGATTACTGACTTGGAGAGGAATACAGGATAGGCGTGTAGCATGCCCTCATCAGCTAGCTACAGTAACATGTCTGTAGTCAGAACAGAGCCCTGCATTCATAATGTAGTATTTATTAAAGACAGGCTGTTCAGACAGATAAATATGTTCAATCTCTGCTTGCACTGCCTGCCAGTGTCTCTGGATCTTTGAAGGTAAGAATAGCTGACACAGTAGATATAATATAGTGGCTTGTGGTTAATATTCTTTGCTAGGCGTTTTAATGTTTGTATCTGAGCCAATACGGATTGCTCCATCTGCAAGAAAAGCCTGTCAAAAATGTATTTTGCCCAGTGGAGTTGAGTCTATCAGAATGTTCACAATATGAATTATTTAACATGCTATTTGATCAGTGTTTATGCCCTAACACAGTGATCCACTGTAATTTGAGCTCGATACTTTAGCATAACTAATAGCCTTCCGGTTGATATGGTATTATTAATACATGGCTCAATATGAATCTAGAAGAAGGGCCAAATTAAAAAAATATGTAAATAATTTGATCACTATTTTGTCAATGAGGATTTTCCTGCACCCCAGGAAATGGAGATGAACTCACTGAAAACCCACATTAACACACGGTTATATTAACAGTATTGCACTTTTCAGGTAGCCTACTTTTGGCCAGCTAATAGCCTAACCACTGATCAAGCAACATTATGGATTAAACGTCATATCCTGTTTCTGCAGTATTATTTTGCTGTGACAATACTGGTCAAATTAAGATCCTACATCTGTACTGTGATTTCCCCTTAGTGGGCGAAGCTATCCATGCTCCTTAGTGGGCCATCCAGGTAACCATATTTCTTGATTACCATCGTCTTTGTTTGTACCTGACAGCTGTCTTTAATAAGGATGTTTTTCCCTATTCCTGTTTCTATATCTACCTTATGGCCCTCATGGTCCTTTACGAGGTTATCGCTCTGTATCTAGCCTTTATCTGCTAAGTTTGGTTGAGAGTATAACGTTTCCCATACATACAGAATTCCCCTCAGTGCAAACCTCAATGGAAGCTCAAATTGAAGTACAAATAGGTCTAATTGGTCCTAATATTTCGCCTCTATTTTGACTCTCCCCCTCTCTCCCTTCGGAGTGGAGCTGATAGATCGCTCTCTCTACCTGTCGAATCTTGACTGCTACTCCAGCTCCAGCCAGGTATGAAGATCTTATCAGGCCTCAGTCCCATCGCCCCAGGGCCCCCTGAGAGGAGTGAGACCTGCTCTCTCTCCGGAAATATCTACTGATATGTGTCAGTGTATCAGTGTGCAGCAGGGAGGGAAAGAGACTGTTCTCAAGGCCTAGTGTATTTTTTCAAATATATTTTTATCATGCTATCAGTTCTGAAAGAGACAGTTATTTTATTACGAGATTGACAATGCTCTATTGTTGATTCATTAAACAATAACATATATCATAGATATATTTGAAGACTAACCATAAATATACTGCAGAAAAGCTAACTACTTCAATGCCAGAAATTGATAAATTATCGTATTATTAATTAGAAATTAATTAGACATTCTAATATTGCTTCTGTAGACATTTCTATGGTTGAGTGACTCTGCTTGTCCATAGCTTTAGGCCAAACACTCAAACTCACTCAGATTCTTGTCACAGTGGTCTTCCCAAAACTCCTGCTGCATAGCTGAGCTCAGCTGCTATAACCCAAACAGGAACATATCAATTCATCTCTCTCAGCCCAGCTCAAGCAGGGGTAATCCTCCCATTGGACTGTTTGAACTGAAGCTGTTAAACAAAGGCCCGGGATAATGGCTTGTTAGGAATTATCTTGTTTTTATGGAAGATCTTCAAGAGGTTTAGGCCCAAACTCCTTGTAGCTGCTATTTGTCTCTCCACATAGCCAATAATCCTGCCATTTGTCAGGCCATTAGTGCTTGATGACCATATTCAGATGCTTCAAGTGCCGGCCTCTTTCCCTCCCGTCACCTGCCCTTGAGATGTGACTTTCAGTAAGTGTCTGATGATTAAGTTGTGGAGGGGTTCTCTCTAAGTAGGCCCTGCCTCCTGTCATCAAGGTGTAACCTGAGCTGCAGTATAGTTAAGTACAACCCAGCTAGCTACAACAAGCAAGGTAACCCCATCTTAACCTCTCATCATGATCTCAAACAGAAATTATCACATTTCCTGCAGGAGCTCCGTCAGAGTCAAAGGGTTTTGTTTTCAACACGCAACAATAATGTTGAATCCTCCTCCTCCTCAGTCATGGCACTAGCTGCGTTGCACAGTACACTGTTGGCTGTCGGCAATTAACTGAGAGTTTAACACTTTTTTGTCTGGTGGCAAATTAGTATTCACAGTGGTTTCAATTGATATATTTCTTCTTGTCTTGGTGTGTGTGATTCTAATAGTAAATGAATGATAGAAATGAACGAAGCCCTTCGGTTCTCCAGCTGTGTTTTTTAGGATATATACCAATACATGAACCCAGCCAAAGCTTTTTACTGTTAAAGCTGAGAGGCAATGAAGTAATTAAAACACCAGGGGTTCAAATATTCAATATCATTTTCCAAAATGTGTTTAATTAAAATTAATCATCAGCTGCATTACATTGCTACCTGCGGTGAAAAGTGCTACACTGTTTCTCTCTCTAGTCGAGCTGTTTCTTCCAACTCAATGTAAAGACCTTGCCAAAGAAGTCAGATTGCTGCAATCTCTCACTTTAATCCCAGAATGGGGAATTCATTCATTCAAATGCTGTACATAAAAAAATATGAAAACCACTTGACTTGAACCAGCACTCTCATCAAAGTTTGGCAGTACACATGATTTCTATGGTAAATTACATTCATCATCAAAGTCTTGAAATGAGGGGTTTTAAGTCTCCTTGTTTGAGCATTCTTGATAGGGTTTGAAACACTGATGTTATTTTCATGTCCTGTTTAAAATGATTTCATATAATATTTGTCATGGTATTGGCCCAAAAAGGACTGTCTCTACCTACCCACCCTCCCTCTCTCTCTCTCTGACACCAGACTGATTAACAACATTAAAGGAGATTCCTCTGCTTTCTTCACCTCTACCACTGACCTCATGGGATCAACCCTTTAAAGTAGCTTTCTATCTGGAGAGTCAACCTATTGTTGAGGTCTGGCGTGTCCTGTGGTGTCCCAGACCCTGCTCTGTCCCCTGCCCCCCTGCCCCTGTGCGCAGTAGCGGTGCGTGGGTAAATCACTGGGGAAGCCAAGCCCCCCCCCCATATGACAACCTTTGTGTTGTGATAATTGCATTTTTTTGCTCTATAACCTGTTAATTCACATGCCTTGCGACGGTGATATATTGACCAAAAGGCCGAGCCAATAAGAAGACACAGAATAAATTCAACCACACCTTTGTTTTATCACAAACCGGATAGCAACCTCTGTCCAGTGAAGTCCACAAAGCATATTGAATGTACAGTAACAGACAGTTACATGACCTACAGCATGGTCAAGAAAGTTAATGTTTCCGACATTTTCGGACCACTAAACAACTATTGATTTATTAAACACAGAGAGTTACCGCAAGTCTCAATTGAAAACAGGAGCTGCCTCCACTATTCCAGCACCATTTCAACTTCAACGTTTCAACATCATCAAATCACCTCTGCTTCATCTAATACAGTGACAACTAAAAGATACCAAAAACGATTTGGTCCAATCAATGTAAGCTAAATATGATGTGGCTGTCCATGGTTCTGATTTCTGTGTGCATGTGTGTGTGTGTGTGTGTGTGTGTGTGTGTGTGTGTGTGTGTGTGTGTGTGGTTTTGTGTGTGTGTTGTGTGGGTGTGTGTGTGTGTGTGTGTGTGTGTGTGTGTGTGTGTGTGTGTGTGTGTGTGTGTGTGTGTGTGTGTGTGTGTGTGTGTGTGTGTGTGTGTGTGTGTGTGTGCGCGACCTGTTCGCTGCAAAATCAGAAAAACATGTTGACTCACCCTACAGCAATTGCCATCCTCCTCTCTTTCATGTTGACGAAACGGTCTATCGCCCTGTCATACAGTACAGTACCCCCTGGCTAAGATGCTTGCTCGCTAGCCTACATTCTAAAGTGTTTTTATTTATTTTATTTAACTAGGCAATTCAGTTAAGAACAAATTCTTATTTACAATGACGGCCTACCAGAAGACAAAAGACCTCCTGCGGGGATGGGGACTGGAATTAAAATTTTAAAATAAAATAAAAATATAAGAGAAAACACACATCATGACAAGAGATACAACACAACACTACATACAGAGAGACCTAAGACGACAACATAGCATGGCAGAAACACATGAAAACACAGCATGGTAGCAACACAACATGACAACAACATGGCAGCAGCACAACATGGTAGCAGCACAAAACATGGTACAAACATTATTGGGCACAGACAACAGCACAAAGGGCAAGAAGGTAGAGACAACAATACATCACGCGAAGCAGCCATAACTGTCAGCAAGAGTGTCCATGATTGAGAGTTTGAATGAAGAGATGAGTTACTTAATTAACATTAGCCTTCTAGGCCTACATCTAGCTACATATTGAACTTCCATCCTTTCAAGCCAGGGGCACAACAATGTATGAATTAATGGTTGGATCAGAATCACCATTATAATCATTGGCCAGTACGGAGAATTAAGTCCAAATCCCTTTCTCCATCCATGGCTAATTTATGAAAGGGAATTTTTTGCTAGCTGGGTTGCTAGCTAGCGGAGGACAACAACACAACGAGATGCAACAATTCATGTTTTTCTGTCAATGACGTATGCTCTCATTGGGATTTGATAGGAGTGACGCCACACCTGGCTTCCCTTGACACTTTTTGTTGGTGCGCCAGGACCACTCACAGTTGAGCTCGCTCAGTTTAGCTCAATGCTGATTGGCACATTTTTTATACTATTTTATCAAGGGAGGCCAGATGCTCGCTGGCTTGCCTTGCCTTCAATGCTACGGGCAGCAACAATGTCATACTCGTTTGGACCAAACAGCATCAGATAGATGGCCTACACATAGAGAGACAGGGCGCTGTTTCGCTCGCTCAGATACTTTCTCCTTTGAGATACATTCAGCCTCTTCGGAATTGAAGGAGAACTATGAAACACAGATAAACGAAAGATAAATTGCATTGCTTTCCTTAGCATCCCTGAATACACGCCACTACCTGGACCACTTTACCTTACCGCCTGGTCCTCTCCCCTGCCCTGTGCACAACTAATTACACCCATTGTTTCCATCCCTAAATAACCCGTCTGCTACTAAACAGCAACAACAATAACAATAAAAACAACAAAATATAACACATTCAAATACTATATTCATTTATCAAATACAAAGCTGGACATTTGACATAATAGTATATTTGTGGCCATACAAAGCCAGGTGAGCATAACCAAATTGATTTTTACATATACAATTGAGCAGATCAGGCAGTATCAGGGCAACTGGCCACACAGTAAATTAAAGCCTCTTAGAGAAGCAAGGAAACCTCCCTAAAGACCATGTCCACTATGTCTCAGGTTGAAAATGGCGCCAGAAGAAATGGCAGCAGTTTTACGGGCGCCCAACCAATTGTGCTACTATGTGGTTTTTTTCGTGTTATTTGTAACTTATTTTGTACATAATGTTTCTGAAACTGTATCTTACGGCAAACAAGAGCTTCTGGATATCAGGACAGCGATCATTCACCTCGGATTAGACAAAGATTTTTTCTTCAACAAGCAGGACGCACAGGACATTCTCTGAACACCCGACAAGGCCAACATCCCAATTACTGGCAAGAGGAAGAGACGCAGGTAAAGAGGACACAGAGCGGGGTGCCTCATGAATTTTGATGAGGTACGATGGCGAATATCATACCAACGGGACATCAAAAACTGTAATATCCTATCTTTCACGGAATCGTGGCTGAATGACGACATGGATATTCAGCTAGCTGGATATACGCTGCACCGGCAAGATAGAACAGCACACTCTGGTAAGACGAGGGGAGGGGGTCTGTGCATATTTGTAAACAACAGTTGGTGCTCGAAATCTAAGGAAGTCTCTAGATTTTTCTCGCCTGAAGTAGAGTATAATGTGATAAATTGCAGGCCACACTACTTGCCTAGAGAGTTTTTAGCTATACTTTTAGTGGCTGTTTACTTACCACCACAGACAGATGCTGGCACTAAGTCCGCCCTCAGTCAGCTGTATAAGGAAATAAGCAAACAGAAAACCCCTCACCCAGAGGCGGCACTCCTAGTGGCCGGAGACTTTAATGCAGGGAAACATAAATCAGTTCTACCTCATTTCTATCAACATGTCAAATGTGCAACCAGAGGGAAAACAATTCTAGATCACCTGTACTCCACACACAGAGATGCGTACAAAGCTCTCCCTCGCCCTCCATTTGGTAAATCCAACCACAACTCTATCCTCCTGATTCCTGCTTACAAGCAAAGATTTAAGCAGAAAGCACCAGTGACTTGGTCTATAAAAAAGTGGTCAGATGAAGCAGATGCTAAACTACAGGACTGTTTTGCTATCACAGATTGGAACATTCTTCCGATGGCATTGAGGAATACACCACATCAGTCACTGGCTTTATCAATAAGTGCATCGAGGACGTCGTCCCCACAGTGACTGTACGTACATACCCCAACCAGAAGCCATAGATTACAGGCAACATTCACACTGAGCTAAAGGGTAGAGCTGCCACTTTCAAGGTGCGGGACTCTAAACCGGAAGCTTATAAGAAATCCTGCTATGCCCTGTGACGAACCATCAAACAGGCAAAGCGTCAATACAGGGCTAAGATTGAATCATACTACACTGGCTCCGACGCTCGTCTTAATAAAAAAGTGAAAAATGTGTCACTGGGCAGCTCTCGGCTGTGCTTCCCTTCGTAGTCTGTAATGGTTTGCAAGCCCTGCCACATCCGACGAGCGTCAGAGCTGATGTAGTACGATTCGATCTTAGTCCTGTATTGACGCTTTGCCTGTTTGATGGTTCTACGGAGGTTCTGGTTGGGTTATGTACGTACGGTCACTGTGGGGACGACGTTATCGATGCACTTATTGATGAAGCCAATGACTGATGTGGTGTACTCCTCAATGCCATCGGAGGAATCCCGGAACATATTCCAGGCTGTGCTAGCAAAACTGTCCTGTAGCTTAGCATCTGCTTTATCTGACCACTTTTTTATTGATCTAGTCACTGGTGCTTCCTGCTTTAATTTTTGCTTGTAAGCAGGAATCAGGAGGATAGAATTATGGTCAGATTTGCCAAATGGAGGGTGAGGGAGAGCTTTGTATGTGCCTCTGTGTGTGGCGTACAGGTGCTCCAGAGTTCTTTTTCCTCTGGTTGCACATTTAACATGCTGATAGAAATTTGGTAAAACGGATTTACATTTCCCTGCATTAAAGTTCCCGGCTACTAGGAGCGCCGCCTCTGGGTGAGCGTTTTCTTGTTTGCTTATGGCGGAATACAGCTCATTCAATGCTGTCTTAGTGCCAGCTTCTGACTGTGGTGGTATGTAAACAGCTACAAAGAATACAGCTGAAAACTCTCTCTGTAGGTAGTGGTCTACAGCTTATCATGAGATACTCTACCTCAGACGAGCAAAAGCTCGAGACTTGAGACTAGATATCGTGCACCAGCTGCTATTTACAAAAATACATAGTCTGCCGCCCCTTGTCTTACCAGACACCGCTGGTAAGACATCGTGTAACCAGCCAGCTGTATGTTGATATTGTCGTTGTTCAGCCACGACTCCATGAAGCATAAGATGTTACAGTTTTTAATGTCCCGATGGTAGTTTAATCTTCTGCGTAACTCGTCAATTTTATTCTCCAAATATTGCACGTTTGCTAGCAGAATGGAGGGAAGTGGGGGTTTATTCAGAAGGCAGCCCGCCCTTCGGCCCCTCTTTCTCCGCCTCCTCTTCACGGAGATCACTGGGATCGTGGCCCGTTCCCGAGGAAGCAGTATATTCTTTGCTTGTCAGAGTCGTGAAAGGAAAAAATAGGATTCTGCTGGTCCATGATGAGTAATTGCAGTCCTGATGTCTAGAAGTTATTTTTGGTCATGAGAGATGGACATTATGTACAAAATAAGTTTAAAAAATAAGTTACAAACAACGCAAATAAACAAACAAAAAAACAATCGGCTGTCTGTCTTCTTCTCCGGCGCCATCTTAATTTGAGTAGGATCTTAATTTGAGTCAGTTTGCTACAGCAGAAAAATAATCCTGCAGAAACAGGAAATGTTAATTATTATGTGGATTATAATTAATGGATTTTTTTTGTAGGGGTTGATACATTTTATGTTAGGGCAAATCAAGTCTGACATTTTAAAGTGGAAATTAAAAACTTTAGAAGTCTTTTTAAACCTTGAAGACATTACAAGTTTGCATTTCCTGCTAGGAGGAAAATTCTCACAGACAAAAGACTGATCAAATTAAGATCCTACATCTGTATTCTATAATATACATTTAGCTACATAATCTAAACTGCTATATGGCACGCAGCTCCATCCATCTATATGGCACAGCGAACTGCCTACTAGTTTCACTTGTTGTCCCTCTATGCACTCTCCGCTCCATTTAACCTATTGCTCTCCCCCGTATCCTCCGCACTTTATGAGGAATACCGAGGCATGGAAAATTCCATAGCATTTTAGTTATTTAACTTTTTTAAATGTTTGTTGGGATTATAAGGTGAGATACTGACCTCATGTTGGTTGTAAATCGCATGCTACGGTCTTTGTTCTAAATACAAAAGTATTATGAAAGGAGATTTGGTGAATGTGGAGTATAGCCGACTGTGCACAGTCATAAAGTGGCAGTAAGCACCGAGCAGAAATCAGCACAGTTACATAGTGACTAATCTCCACAGCATCATCTCTGAACACACTGATGTCCCTGTATTCCTGATGTTGGAGGATTACAATAGGATTTGTCGGAGAGAGGCAAGAGCGAAACAATCAACTCAAACCAACACACAACCATGAGTCAGTCGGCCAGTCAGTACTAACCTCCTATCTCACTGTGTGAACTCCTCTAAAGCAATGACAGTTGTTTTCATAGTCATACTGAGCTAAACACAAAAAGATGACGTGGTAGAGGTAGAACAAAAAGTAAATAATTGATTTTCCCCACTTCCTCGCCCGCGTAGAGTCATTGACAGAGTAGAGAAAGAAAAGAGTGGCTGGCCATTTGACCTTCTGTGTGCATTAAACAAACAGCAGATGGTAGAGATTCAGAAGCTCCATTATCTGGTGACCAGGAGTGCTGTTCCTCACAGAGCTTCCCACAGAGTCCCTCTCTCCGAAGGCAGCATACCTAGTTCCTATCCCTTTCTTTCCTTCCCTTCCCTTCCTTTTCTTTCATTTCCTTTCCTTTCTTTTCCACTGCAGGCCGTATACCTAGTTGCTTTCCTTTCCCTCCGTTCGTTTTGTTTCCTCTCCCACTGCACCCATTCACTCCCATTCATACCTGTAGTCTAACCTGGCTACCTCACCCCTTCCTTACAAACAACTATAATTGATTAATGGGGGGAAAGACTAATATGGTCCTAAGATATTTTGTTTAATACAACTGGAGAGCTCAAATAATCATCTGAATCTAAATGAACCAATCAGAATAAGTCTTGAGCTTGATGAATGATAGGGGTGACATCGCCGTGACAACATTCCAGTCCTCCTCGTAATACATTTTATACACTTTATGACAGCCCATGTCAACCAGACAGGAAGGAATGTGTATTTCACCTTTATTTAGCCAGGTAAGTCATTGAGAACAAATTCTCGTTGACAATGTTGGTGAGGTCCTGGACATTCAGGTCCCAAGGAG
Source organism: Salvelinus sp. IW2-2015 (assembly GCF_002910315.2). NCBI lineage: Eukaryota > Metazoa > Chordata > Actinopteri > Salmoniformes > Salmonidae > Salvelinus > Salvelinus sp. IW2-2015. The sequence continues at coordinate 8,774,622 of NC_036849.1, read as the reverse complement.
AGGACTATTTCCATGCTGGGTCTCCGTTGTAAGGGCTCCAAAGGGAGAGGAAGGCCCAGGGTAGGGATGAGAATACTGGGGTATAATAGAACAGTGGGGTGCTACTGGGTGTGGTGAACCAGCCAAGGCCCTGGAGAGGAAGTTTTTTGCTAGCTGCCCTCAGGAAGTTACCTCTCTGCATTTAGATGTTAGATGACTTCCATCTACGACAGCTAGTTTGTGTAAGAGCCTTTTCTGTAAGAGACATTTAAAAAGTACACAACAACCATAGCAAAGTATTAGAATAAAAAAATGATTTAAAAAATCATGGTCCATGTACGTTATCCAAACTCAGTCATATTGTTAACGAGTAACTAACAGGTTGCACGGGTAACTAATTCATTTCCCATGATTGCATGTTCTGCTTGGTAATTTCACACCCTCATGAATAGTCTAACTCTCCTGACTGTATAGCCTACCTATTACATTTTTGTTGATAAAAAGTCTGAATAGCACCAAAAAACAGCAGCAACGTTTTTAAGGCCCTTATGTAATTAATAGCACTTTGATTTAGACAACCTTGTCCTCACCCTCTGTTAATTGCACAGTGACCTCTGCAACTGGCTCTCTGTGTTTGTTACTTATGATAATAATGCAGGGACACACTGGACATTTGAAATTGCATACTGGTAATTACAGAACTCTAATTACACAGTGCCAGATGCCTGCCTTTCAGAGGCTACTGCAGAAAGCCTACTGAACCGGCTACATACCCTTTAAACACGAACAGAGAGGAAAGTGCCAGGGGATTAAAGTACTCTATAGGAAGAAAAACCATTGAGACACATAATTCAACTGACGGAATAAATAATTTAGATAACACATTATTTAGATGTATTTGTACTCTGATAGTTGAGTTGCATTTGATAGTTTGAGCATCTRTCATCTGTTGGGGACTATCCAAATAATGTATGACCATAATTAAAAGTATATAGTGGTCCTCGGGTATATTTTTCACATATTTTTTAAATTAATAACTTTAAATTGTTACTAAGAATAAAAAGTGCCACACAGTCCTTAGAAATGTTGTGTGAAATGTTGTGAGGAGGGATCAAGGGGGACCCAGTGTCCGCAGAGCGACAATAGGGGTTTGATCTTTATGCATTGCAGCGATCTTCCATCTATCCATCAACCCTTTTCATGTTTAGAACAGTTGCCAGTTAGTTGTGATCAAAACTTTACCACAATTACATGTTTTGTCAATCACTTCCCAGCGAGAGGCCGTGGCTGTCAATATCATTTTTGGCCTCCTTTATTTAAGGCAAACAGTAGGCGGTTCACTAATTACTTCGACTAGAGTTGAAATCGTACACTGTCTGTTATGCTTGCTGCTTTGGAAAATGAAAATGTGTTGCCAGTATCCCCAGAAAACTAATTTCAAGAATAAGTCACTATGAATGCATTTACGCAGGCAGCCCAATTCTGGCAAAATAAATTGGCAAAATATCTGATCTAATTGATCAAAAGACCAATTATTGGGCTGCCTCTGTAAACACAGCCTATGTAATCACTATACGTTTATATGTTTGCTTTTTTAAGGTAAACAAATACAYGTACATTTTTTCATACAAGGTGGTGCCACTCTCAGAAGAAAATACTGTTATTATCCTTATATGATGATATTGTAAAGTGTTTCTATAAAGTTCAAATCACATTGCAACTTACAAGAGAGTGAAAAATATTTGATCTATGACACTCAAAATCACTCTCTAACCCTCTTTGAATCAAAATGACAGAAACAAAGTAAACATGATCTATGACCACAGGAAACAATCTACTCCTAAACATTTCCATTTAGTAGGATTATGTATCATTGTGAGCAGAAASTGAACCTAGTCCCAGAGATCTAGACCCCAACAATTAGAGCAACACGAGTGTCTGAAAGAGAGTGGAAAGAGAAGCCTCCTGATTTCTCTCAGGTTTCTCCCGTTTGGAGCTTGTCCATCAGCAGAGTTCAATTATCCCCTAGCCCGGCCACTCTCTGTTAAAACACTACGATGTTTACATGACTTTGGGTGTTGTTTACACTTGAAGGCCCAAACATAAAAGAAACATAGATACATTTAGGTATATCCTGTGCCTTAAGAACACAAATTCATGACTGTGGAGAAATTAAAGGAGCTATTGTTTGACTGTTGTTTCTAGCTTTTGTGGGTGGTGGTGCTGGTGTACGAACCACTTCTCAATGTGAACTGTGTCTAAATCTCCTTTTCTCTATTGCTCCAGATGTGTCCCCTGGGAAGTGGATTAGTGTGGAGGTAGATAGCACTGATGGATGAAACTGAATTGAACGGCCCTGAAAACACAACACTGAAAACAGACAGATGACCAGCAGCCATGCCTGTTTCATTATTACTTCAATATCTAAAATGGAGTTTGACATTAATAGGTCAAAGAAAATGTTTTAACAACATGTTCTTGAATATGATTGTAACTGGTGCTAATGTCTATGGTGCAAGACGGACTTTCTATCTAGAAAAATATTTTCAGAGTTATAACAAAGCGGTCACCACCCCGCCTCTGTTTTGGTAATTAAGCTGAGGGATGGGCCTGCAGAAATGTAACCACTTTCAAATTCATAGACAGAGCTATGGATATCAAAATTATAGTTATAACCATGTTTTGAGGTTATACAATGTTTGTTTACATTTACGTTGTTTACAAACATTGGAGTAAAACAAGCGTATATTTGGGGTTCTGATGAGGTACGACAGTTGAACAAAGCTCATTAGGCATTTATGAGTTATATTCTTCAACAATAAATCRGTATGCACATCATTCATCCAAAAATGGAAGTCCAAAAATGGATGTAGCAACTGTGGATTCTAGCTTTAAGAGAGAAAATCAAATGGCATTCATATTGACGCGTCCTTCTCAATTACTCTTAAAATGTAAACACATTGAAATGATTGAGGTCACCCAGCTTGGACTGTGGCCAGTATCAGTAATGATTGTGATTCTCAGATTTCCTATATTCGTTTTCAAGCGGTGTGTGTGTGTGGTGCACTGATAATTGTGACCATTGATGTACATCGTAGGTCCATCTGCTTGGCAGAGAAGTAGATCCTAAACCATCTGTGTTCCCAACACATTGATATGGATAGGTATTGTCTGGGAAAGATCACCTCGGGTGGTACGTTACTACTACTCTTCATCTGGGCTCAGACACACACACACACACATACACACACGCACGCACGCACGCACACACGCACGCACGCACGCACGCACGCACGGCTTCAGTAAAGTTTAGTGCTCTTGTACCATTAAAAATATACACTGGAGGTGAAATATTGTAGACAACGTTGATTAATGTGCACTGTCCCTGTAAAAATAAAATAAACTCAACTCAACAAAGAGTCTGTCAGTGTTTTCTCACTCGCCCTGATAAGAGAAACAGGTACTAAAGTTATGTATTATTCATTTTTTCTGTAATAATGAACAGTCTGTTATTCTAAAATGTACATAAATTAACTAATCTGACCCTTCTAAAACGGTGTTTAAATTCCTCTTCAACATGTATTGATACTTTGATCATGTCGTAGTAAATCAAACAAAAATGTAAACTCTTTTCAGTCACAGCTTGTGCAGGTATCTTCCAACAGCTGAGAGAGAGAGAGTCTTTGTTTTATTCCGGCCCTGCAGGAAACCTAGCAGCTTGAGTGGGCTGAAGCCCTCAAGGATGTTGTGATAGTAACACATACTTAATAAATAAAGAGCGTCATTAGTGATTAACATTGTGTCTATTTTAATAAATGCTTTGAGGATTTATTTTCTTAAGGATATCTAAGATGGTGTAAGTTTTGGCCGATGCGGAATGTTTGGAGAAGCACGAGCCAGCTGCTCTACAGGGATACATAAGCACCCAGGGTTGTTTATTCACAAGGCTATAACCATTAAGCATCGGCCCTCTCAGCTTCTCCCTCCCTCCCTTCCATACAGCCATGTTTGGGAAACCCATGGTTTCTTAACCTCCCAGTAACTCTCAGCCATAATCTCTCAGTCAGTCAGTCACTACGCCCGATTCTGTCTGAAAACGGATCATAGTTTTGACATGACGGTTGAACTACTCTCCAGACTCCAACATCCTGGAGTACATCAGTAAACATAGGGTAAATGGACCTGCGATAGTGGGGATCTCAAAAAACGATCCTCCCCCCTCCTCCACCAGCTCCCTCCAGCCATTTTCCTGAAGACTAAAGACATCAAATGGATGTGCTAAAATCCCTGCTGAGCCTGGTCCTTTAGCTTTGGGTCTGATACAAAGCCTCACACCTCCCGATCTGCTCTGTGGCTCAGCGGCCCACAGTGGCTCTGGCCTGCCTGGCCCATCTCTGGCTGGCATCTCCCTCTCCTCTGACATCTGCTCGGGGTTGAGGTTTCATTCACGAGGGGGGCACGTGGAGTCAATCTGCTCTTTGGAAGCAGAAAAGGAGGCTTGTCGTTACCTTCCAGGGTGGGGATAGGGATGATAGATGTGCAGAAAACACCACATTGCATCCTTCTTCTCTTTTTGCTGGCAGCACCACTGGGGTGCTATATCTTCAACCTCTCACAGCACAAAACAGAAATTGAATGTTTTCTTTCATATCATCCTCCTTCCACCCCTCCTCTTCTCTCCAGATTGACAGACAGGCCTCAGACAGTTCAGGTGACGAGGAGGAGAGAGTGAGAATGGAGATCGAGAAGGTGCCATGTTGAACACTTCCTTAAGAAGGAGGCACCATGATGCTCTAGTCAGTCTCAGTGCAAAACTCTGGTCTCCCAGGCTATGTTGGCAAATCACTGGCGGCGACTATTTAAGGATATGACAGATTGTGTTAATGTGTCTATTTTGCTCATCAAACTTGAACCAGTTTTCTGAGTCTTTATTTATGTCTGTGAGGAATAACACATTTATTGATAGAGGAAAGCAACATAAATCATGTTCTTGTCATATACAAGATGATGCATGGTTTTGGTTTGAGCAATGCCTAATGCTGTCGATTCAAATATTGGTCCTCACATGAGGGAGAAAATGTATGAATATGTTGTAAGATTTTTGAATAACATTGACCATGAACCATTTCTGATCATTTGTACAGTATATTTATTTTTAAAATGTGGGTACACAATGATTGAACAAAAAAGCATCTTCAATAATGCAACATTTTGCACTAGTTGAAGTTCTTTTTTTTGAAGATATTCAAACGTCTAGCCACCGTGCTTCTACATCTGCCTTGCTTGCTGTTTGGGGTGTTAGGCTGAGTTTCTGTACAGCACTTTGTGACATCGGCTGATGTAAAAAGGGTTTTATAAATACATTTCATTGATTGATTGATTGATTGATATCCCCAAAATACCCTCAATAAGAGGAAATAACATCTTGGATTATGGAAGACAGTCCCCTTCTTTGTATTTCTATAAAATATCAGTTCTCTTCCACAATTAACTTATCTTTTTGATGAATTCATTAAGCCTTTTTAAGTCGTTAAGTAGCTTCAGTAACTTGCTCCACTGGCATGTTATCGCCGGGGGGGGGGGGGGGGGGGGCACAGAACAAGGATTGTTTCATCCCCATGTAATTCCAATCTCAGGCACTACTTCTAACCTGAACACAAGTGGCATTATTCTTCAAGATGAAATCGCTGTGAAACATTTGTGAGGCATGTTGCAGATTACAAGTGGAAAGAGATTAGCCTTAGCGAGTGACTTTTAGGAGTTAGTTCAGTTTTCTGTTCTAACTCTACTTCTCTGGATGGGGTTCAGATCAGAGACACAAGATTATTTTGTTTTAGAATAATGTCCCAACTTTCATTACTGCATTATTACTGTTCTTACTTCTACTAGAACTAAGATGTCCCCTTCTTTTTTCCATATAGAACATTTATGTTTCTAGTTTCCGCTTTTACCATGTTAACACCTTTATTCCATTTTGAAATGTGAAGTACCACCCATACATTACATGGTCATGTTCCTATAATATTAAGACTAGAACTTTTTTTTAAAAGCACAACTTTGTCATTTTTTTATCCATGTTATTTTAGGTATCCATTTCTATGATCTGAAAATATCACTATGGCAACATAATGTCTACATAAAATGATTGAGTCTGGACAAGCTGTGATGCAGTGGTTGCACCAATGTTGCTACTTTGCTGTAGCATTACTTCATTAATGTGGCTACATCAAGACTCTTCCCTGTTCGGGTGGAAACAGCTCCAATCCTCATGGTCCCACCAGCACAGCAAAAAACACCCAGGCAAATCCATTAGATAAAGATAGTCAACTACTGTAGCTAATTATTCTCAAGATAGAATTATCTAGGCAACGTGTTGATTACATGGGGAAATATCTTACAACGGCATTCATTCTAATTGACTTCTAACTAATTAGATCAAAGGGCACGTCAAATCCAGTTATGATTCATTTCAGACCAGTTAGTAAGTACATTTGCTTCCCAGTAAATGATGTATGCTTGGGATATACAGTTGCAGATATTATATTTACTGCAGGGCTGTAGGCTGCAGTTTTACAATTGTTTGTTGGTGATCAAATAGAAAGAAGTACAATATAGGATAAACGTATTGATGCTTTTAATAGTACCATACTATGAGTGGTCACAATAAATGGCCATGCAGCTGCTATAGGGACACAAACAATCACAAGCAAGTCAATATAAGGTCTTCATTAATGTACAGTAGTGTACATCAACATCATCCATATACACCGTTATTTCAGTTTCTAAAATAAATGGATAATAATATGGAGATTTGCATGGATTATTTTGTAGTTTTTAATGGTTGTTTGTTGAATTGTTGTTGTTCTCAAACTCTTTAAAAGTAAGCTAGATTCCCTCTTTGTTGAGGTGACTTGCTATATTTATATCACCCATCATATGGGGCGGCAGGGTAGCCTTGTGGTTAGATCGTCGGACTAGCAACCGAAAGGTTGCAAGATTGAATCCCCGAGCTGACAAGGTAAAAATCTGTCGTTCTGCCCCTGAACAAGGCAGTTAACCCATTGTTCCTAGGCTGTCATTGAAAATAAGAATTTGTTCTTAACTGACTTGCCTAGTTAAATAAAGGTTAAAAAAATAAATCATGTTTTCAACAGGCATATGTTGACTAAAGTGAATAACATGTCACCTCCAGAAAATCAAAGAGGCTCTATAAATATTCCTCATCAACCTCATCAAGAGACTGAGAAGGCCAAATGTAAACAGAGTTGTTAGTGCTAAATTCTCTCTCTCTCTCTCTCTCTCTCAGCAATTTTCAGTCCTTCAACAAGGTACTTACCTGGAATTGTGTTGGTAAATATCCAGCTGCGTCTAAGGAGGCATAAGTCATATTAAACATAATCAATGTACATTACTCAGGGCTCTGGTATTTTGAAAGCAAGTTATATTTATTTTAGATATGCCAGTTTGATATACTTTTTATATATAATTCCATTGGAACTCAATAGAAAGACATAAATGAACTCATTTTGAGGTAATTGATAATTGTATCCTTTTGTTTATTAGAATCTTAAATGGTTATTATATTTCATTCATCACTGTCAGAATTAGACGCTCATCCATGTTTCTCAAATGTCACATTTCTAAGTTGTTGCAAACGTCAAATTTCAAAGTGTTTAAAGTTAGGCATTAACTCCGAAGGGGTAAAGGTTTGGGATAGGCTTAAAATAAATCTCAAAAACAACTTTCCATCGCTGGATTCGAACAGGCAACCTTTGGTACCAGAGGCAGATGCTCTGGTAACAGAGCTCACTGTTGCCCCTAGTGGCCAGTTTCAATATCATCTCCTGACGTCCTCAGACATGGATGGACGTTTAATACTGACTTGTATCACGGGTGACCTGGCTGGTTTTCTCAGCTATACATCGTTCACCCTGAGGACTAAGACTCTTATAAGGGGATTTCATGAATCACTTGCCACGAGGAAGTGATTTTATGAATCCGTTTACATCGTCCCTAAACCACAAGATATTTGTTTTGCCCAAGAGTGCTTTTGGAAGATTAAACATTTGTTTTAATCCATCAATGATGGCTAAAGCTGACAACATAACCACACGAAAGTGAAAATAAAGACACACAAGCCATGCACTCTGAAGATTAGGCCCAGCCTCCATGCAGCTCCCCCTCTGGGATTATAGAGTTGTAATCAAAATACCGAACGGTTATACTGAACATATCTGCTTTTAAAGCTGGAATCCGTAATGGCGAAAGTGCCACGTCTGTTTGCGATATTACAACAACAAAGAAGTTACCGCAAACAACGGAGAATGTTTTTTTTGCACATAATTGCAGTCACAATAGAACAGCAATGTACTGCAAATGTTTTTTTTACCACGATGCTGGATGCTCCTCTCCTCTGTTTCGTCAACAAAACAAAAACAATAACAAATGTGCTGGGGGCGAACAGTGGCGCTATTTTCCCTTGTGCAGATTTCAGCATTAACATATTCATCTCACAAATGTTGCTTCTTGTTTGATCTAGGAATTTGTCTTTTAGAATTTGAGGTGAAACCATGAAAGTAAAAATGTCACCTCAGTATAATTGAAAATCTGAAGGTTTGTGTTGTAGAATTAATTGAGGTACTGTATCTTGTCATTAATAGGACCAGTATGTAGCCGCTGCGCACATCATAATTGGTTATTTTGGAGCCACACATATAAACATGTTGTAGCCTTTCCTGCAGACCTAGTGGCCTCATGGGTGGAATGTTATTCATCTTTTTCATCATTCATAAACATTATTATATTTTTAACAAAAATCTGGTGTTTCTATGTCAAACGGTTTTGTTATATTTCAGTCTTCTGTGATGTATATAAAGTGTAATATTGGGTTGCAAACTCAAAATGTAATACATTTCATCTCCATATCTGACATGGTACAGGTGTCTTCTCTTTTTAAGCCCAGAACCATGTGTGTGAGGTGCATACTTGGGTTTCAAAGTAGCCTTGTTTAAGACCAAGAAACACTCTGTGTGACCCTGATTTAGCCCACTGCAGTAAAACGTTTTAATGGCAACTTATAAAAACAAACCTACTAGTTTACTTCTGATCCACTACCCCAACATTCATGGATCTGCCTCCACTCTCTTGTTTTAGAGAGTGAGACAGGATCCCTGTGAAAGATGTACTCTTTCCTCCATGTAATATACAGTATATAAAATAAGCTGGCTAGCTCCTTTGCAGTCAGCCCGATTCAAGTCAACAATGTATTATCACATTCATCATAACCGTTTGCATTTAAGACCCACTCCAGCCTAGAACCTCATTTATCACCTGATTGACTTAACAAAAGTCACATCTCAATAGGTGGTCCAGGTGTCCTCTGACATGGCACAAGTGGGGGTGTGGGTCTTTCCTCTTTTGTCCTCAATTACTCCTCTATTGTTCSGCAAGGGGGGGGGGGGGGGGGGAGATGACATCAGAGAGCGCCATCAGACCAACTCCTTAAATTGCCAAAACCTTGAATTTCGCAATTGTGTAAAAAAAACAAGATTTTGCTCAAAACATATTTTGTTGACCCTTAAGCATGTGTACTTCACTGTATTTATACTTGGAATATATTTTTTAGACTGGAAAAGTTCAGAAATAGCTGGAGTGGGACTTTAAACTCTACGTATGATCAAGCTGATAGTTTTTACAGGTAGAAGACATCTATCCCTCTCGATCTATCTTCCCATGCCTATTCCAAATCATACAGCCAGGCACCTGTTGCCCTGAGCACACAAACACTTCATTAGAACAACTGACAAGCCAATGGGGCCCTGAGGTTTGATGGCCTGGCTTGCTACAGCTCTGGTAGTGGTATGGTAGTCTGGCCACGGCTGGGCCTATAATAGGCAGAAATTCAGCATGGTCTTGAAGAGCTACTGCCCCCTAGAGTTCATTCTGTCTCTGATGGTCAGTTCTAATATTGTTCTGTTGGCCCACAAAGCAATTTTAGGTCCACTTTGATTTTACAAGAGAAATTGTAAATACTAGTGGTTTACTGTTATGTGTTAATCATTACCAACTGATGTAGTAGCGCATGGAATAAACTTTGAAAAAAGGAAGGCTATGACTACAGAGTCAATGCTACTCTCGGTTCTGTGGTAGGAAGGTCTTTCTCTCTTTATTAGAATCTGTACATGAAAAGCCTCAATGTACTCTTCAAGGTGTCAAAAGCGTTCCACAGGGATGCTGGCCCATGTTGACTCCAATGCTTCCCAAGGTTGTGTCAAGTTGTCTGGATGTCCTTCGGGTGGTGGATCAATCTTGATACACACAGGAAACTGTTAAGCGTGAAAAACCCAGCAGCGTTGCAATTCTTGACACAAACCCACGTGCCTGGCACCTACTACCATACCCCGTTCAAAGGCACTTAAATCTTTTGCCTTGCCCATTCACCCTCTGAATGGCATACATATACAACCCATGTCTCAATTGTCTACAGGCTTAAAAATCCTTCTTTAATCTGTCTCCTCCCCTTCATCTACAGGGATTGAAGTGGATTTAAAAGGTGACATCACTAAGGGATCCTAGTTTTCACCTGGATTCACCTGGTCAGTCTATATCATCAAAATAGCAGGTGTTCTTAATGTTTTTTATACTCAGTATATGTAAATAGTTTTGAAGTTGAAGTGATATCTTCCTCAAGAGAAATGTTAGAAGTCTATTAATGCTTGCTCAATGAAGAATCCAATCAGATTTTCTTGAAAAACCAGAAAGAATATACAACTAAAAGTCAAATAATTTCATTTTCATGTGTAAACAACAAACAGTCAGTGCTTTGTATGTTGGGGCCCTGTGGCTGTGCTTTGCTGTGTAAGTAAAAGAAGAGGCCTTGGTGCAGATGCCAGAGGAGAGAGGTGTCAGAACAGGGGCAGGAGGAGAGGAATGGAAGCAGCCGGTCCTTGTTTAATTAGTGGTGGCTCCTTTCAATTGACCAGCGGAGGATTTGCCTTGTTTATAACCCAGATCCTGTTTTTCTAATTCTCCCCCTTTTGTTTCTTGGACAGGCAGCGGATCTGGCTCTTTTTAGACATTAAATAGAGAGCTAATTCAATCGGAGGAGACGCTCTCTCGCTCCCTCTCTCTCTCTGTCTCTCTCCATCTCTCCATCTCTCTCTCTGGGCCACGTCTGCCTTGATGCATAGCCTCTGCCAGACTCACTGAGGCCTTTTGTATCCTAGCCCTCACTGCATGTGTCTTCACTCCCTGGGCTGGTCAGATTTTATTTGTCTTGTGGGGATAATCAGCTTGGAAGAGTGCAGTGTGATGTGGTGGGAACTGGAGCTGCTCGAGGGTCCTCTCTGAAGGTGTTTGTTGTTAAATAGAACAATTCAGCTAGCTCTTTAGAAAGCCTGACAAAAGCAAATACTCCCTGCTGAACATTTTCTTAGCCCGTCACACAAAGGCTCAAGTTTGTTTAAGAAATTGCCGCTAAAGAAAGCGTCAACCCATTAAGGTAATTATATGGAACCTGTGTCGTATAAAGGCTTAATTGATGTTAATGTTTGTCTAATTGGGGATTCAGGGAGAGCAAAGGACTAAAGGTCTTCATAGCACTTTCAGGCGAGTCTCTGAAAAGGGTCCTTCTGGTTTTCACACTTTCCACAATGGCTGCCCGTCTTTCTCACATTACGGCCTGTTTTCAGCTCCTTCCAGCATTCTGCAGTACTACTTAGAGTACAAAATAAGGGTGAAGAGCCATTGTCTAGTGCAAGCACTTCTCAAAGAGTGTTCCTGACAGGGATTGTTAAGGGACTCATGTACGAGACAAGGGGGTGTGAGGGTGAAAGCCACTGTCATCCACTCCTGTCATGTCTCCACTGCTGCAGCAATAGGCTCCTAATTGCTGCATCAGTTTTTTTTTTCTCCCATTCCTCTATTCTTTTAAACAAATACTTCACCCAGGCTCCCCGTGTTCTTACACTCATATTGCACAAGTTATCTATTGTGCCCGCCAATGTATTTACATGTTATTGTACAATGTTCATGTGTGAGTGAACATTTGCTTAATTAATTGAACGTTTTTTTTTCTCTCCATATCTTATAATGGGGAATGAGATTCCTGTAATCTAACAGAACAACAAGTCACAGAGAAGAACTCTCCACACAAACCAATTATTTTCTCTGATTGTTTATTTAAGTCCGAGACATTATCTGGCATAATGTTTATCTGCCTCTAGTTTATGACTACTCCATAATTGATATACACACAGTTATAGAGTGATTAGTGGGGGTATGGTTGTTCACAAACAACATACGCATCTTCCATGTGAAATATGTTGAATAGAAAGAGTAGAGTGGGGTTAGAACTGAGAATTAGGATGCTGAACGGGGATAGAACCGTGAGTTTGAACCCAGAATTACAACCCAGAGTGGGGGTACAACCCATATTACACCTTACTCTTGTCTAATTAACCAGTTTCATAGTCTGTTATGATTGACAGAGCTAGAAAAGACAAAACAGATAAATGTTTCCCACATTTTATCCTAGCCTGTCCTCCTGATTCTGAAACACCTGCATGGCTAAATCCAAGACGCTGGCTTTGTCTCTTTCAAATATTTCCCCTCGGTCTAATTGCTATAGCATGTGTAAAAACCAACGCATGCCGTTCTATGTTAAGCTAAAATAGGAGCAGTGGTGAAAGGACAAGTGATTGTGCGGCTGTCAGACTCCCGCAGGAGTCTCTCTTTGCAGACGGGGAGGAAGTGTGAAGGGGAGGACAAGGAAAGGCACTTCATTTAACTTCCACCAAGCTGATTGGAGTGGAGAAGGCAATTCAGATCTTAAGTGGAGTTCCCATCACAAACCTGCCCCTCTTACCCAGCCGCACCCCTACCTCCACTCACCCCTCCCACACCCATTTCTGCACGCACAATGTCAGTCAAAGCTCACAAGGCAACCCTGGTCATATTCAACAGTCCCTCTACCACCACCACTAGTGCGTAATGAATGGCCACCGAAAACACACTGGGTGCTTCCCAAACGGCACCCTATTTTCTACATGGTGCACTACTGTGGTCAGGGCCCACAGGGCACTGTGAAGAGAATAGGGTGCCATTTGGGACATAACTCCTGCCATCGAGGTACAGTAACCCTAGGCCCAGGCATGATGTCTCTGTTCCCCTTCCTGATTAACTCCACCCATTCGATGAAAGAAGGAGGTTGACAAGCAGCTTCCTTGACTCTGTGTGTTTGACTCTGCCCTTCCACCTCCCCCTCCCTGGCCTTGCTGCTGGGCTGGCTGGCAAAACTCCATCTCCAGCCGAGGAGGGAATTAGAGATCTCTTTGCATTGGCTGGCTGCCTCACCTGCGCCACCAACCCCTGTATTAGAAATATGTCAACTGCCTGACACCAACACAATGACCAAATAACCACTATACCTCGGAAGAAAAATACACTCAACTTAAAATGATTTTTTCCATCGAAAAAAGAGATTTGGTTCTTTACAAGTGTAGGTTTATAATAACAGGAACCTACTGACTATAAGTGACCGCTATTCATGCTGTACTTTTTCATTTGTCAACAAGCAAATGGGGCACTATATCTACATGTACATGGTGAGGACAATCTCTTGCCGTAAAATGAATGAAAAACATGGAATTTCATTACAAGCAGTTTGCACAATTCTGTGACAACAATGAGCCTTCTGATAGGGGCAGACGGTGGTTTTACATGACATATTATTAATGTTCCCTGATTGATTTGAAAAGTAATATTAAGTAAGTACTTAATACAAGTACTGTAGTTCACTTCCTCACCGAAAGAGTTTCTATCAAAATGTCATCCCTCGGAAAAGGGCTTAACATAATCACAGCATTTTGTTCGGACCAATTATCTGCAAACCCGTCTACAAAGGGTCATGTTACTCATCAAAGTACTCTGAGGGTGAATAATGACCACAGTTCGCGACCCTTGACCTATCTGGATGACCTCTGAGAATACGTGAGTCAATTTCCTCCCGTCCATGCTGCTGCCTTCTCTCCTGTCTGAGCCCTGCTGCACTCCGGCAGAAAGAAACTTGACTCCACAGCAGCCCTGTAATCACTTTAGTACTGTTTTTGTTCATGGTAAGTGGACAAAATATTTGGATAATCTTAAACAAGCATAATAATTGAATATGTGATTTGGGTAGTAGCAGGTGTTTGGAACCTCAAGCTTGTCTCCACATAATGAAGCATTCGGTAAACAAAAGCAGAGTTGTTATGTTGCTTCCAGCATGCTGGGGGATATGCTCAAATGAAACAACAAATTTTGTTGATAGCATACCGTAATCATGCCGTTCCTCTACCACGCACTGTGCTGCTCTGGCTGAGTGGAGAGAAAGCATATTAATTCCTTCTCCAGCAGCTCTCATGTAAAGAGAAAGAGGGCCCTCCTTCCAGGGCTAAGCTGCTATTAATCATTATACACCAACAGGAAGGAAGTGAACAATCAAGTTGGACTGGGAAGAATGAAATTATTGTGATTATTTATTTATTATGCTCACGCCCTATATGAGTTTGTGGGGGGGGGGGTTGCAGTCCACTTTTGAATGGGCAGTCCCCCTGATCAAATGCTATTTAGTAATGATCAACGTTGTGGAGCAGTAAATACCTTTGATTTAATTCAAGGTTGGTCCAAAGGTAATATTGTGGCTATTTATTTACCATGTAATTACAATCCGAAAAATAGCATTTATAAAACGAAGAGTGGGCTGGTGCACATTATTAGTTTAGGAACACTTAGAAAAAATTAAATCAGCGTTTTCACATTTAGCGTTTTTTTTTTTATAACTGTTTTGTAGCTAAGTGATAATTAAGTCATCTGAACATAACAAATATAACTCATTATAATGTCAGTGATTGATTTACTTACTAGGACCAAGTTACATTTTTGATATGATATCAAAAGTGCATCTTTGGATTACTGTTATTTAACTAAGTGATAATTAAATGATCTGAACATCACAAATATAACTCACCATAACGTCAACAGTTTATTTACTTACTGAGAAAAAGGTTGATTTTCTATAACTATAAGATACCAGAATTTTCCATTAATCAAAGCCAGGTAGTCGAGAGTCATCTTTGAGAGATAAATGGAGTACAGAGGGTTGATTATCTCATACTTCTACTTCTCTCCCTGTTTCCCAGTCTGTCCCCAAGTCCATAGCCGCCTGAGCAATGGAGCAAATGGAGCAGCTGCACCCCCATTTTCCAAATAGCAATGTTTTTGTGGGGGAGGTCCCCCAGACTCCCCCACCCCCACTTTCAGACAAAGTCAGGCGCCCATGTCCTATTCCCTCCCATGTCCAGTCTTCTGTTCCCCAGTCATACTGATGTCCAAGGGAAGGCCACAAGACAGCAGCACAAACTATACCAGTCCCAAGAGCTACGTCTGCCTCTTCACCTCGGCTTTAGGATGTAGTTTAGGGAGATAACAATAAATCTGTGGCCACTTAGTACCTCCCTTGTCTTGCTCTTTGTCCTGCACCTGTGGAGAATGGCCCTTGTGAACCAGCGGAGGAACAAGAGTCAGGTCAAGGGTCAAAGGTTGGGTCACTGTCAAGAGGAAGTTGTCTCTCAGAATAGAGTCACTTATCATTCTCATATAATGTGACAGCCATCTGTCAATCAATGAATTTCCTCAAGCACTTGTTGTATACTTAATGTAGCTTTCTCACAATAAGATACACTTCCACATAGCCGTAATTCCCTACATGAGCTCGACAACGTTTCATGCAACATGAAAGAATGAATGTAATTTTTTTTGCTAATTAAAGATCCTCTTCAAACAACCGTAATATATTTTTCTAGCTAGTGTCAAATAAACTGTAATAAACTGATACAAAAAATCAGCATCAATATATAATTAATAACCAATTTTCAATCCAAATATTTTTGGGGGGAATAGGTGTCCAACAGATGACCTCTTGGTGTTTCAACAAAAGGTAATACCCCATGGGCAGGCTGTCCATCTAGATGCCCAAAATGTGATTTATTTAACCTTTAGTCTCACCAGGTAAGTTGATTGACGACAACACATTCTCTTTTAAAACAACGACCTGGGGTGTATGTGCCAGTGGAGAGGTGAGGGCTGAATCAGCCAGTTCTAAACTGGGGGATGATTAGATGGCCACGATAGTATCAGACTTCAGGTTAACAGCACCTGGCAGGCTAACTCCGGAGTTATCACCCTTTAGCTAGTACGCCTACTCTTCGGATCCAATCTTTTTGAGACTTATTGACTACTGAGGACTTCCCAGAGTCAATCAGGACCTCGGTTGATCCTCAATCTCTGATGTTCGCCTGATGTCAAATACTGTCTGAACCCAGGTCTAAGGTGGAAGCTGTCCTGGGAATAAAATCCCATGTTGAGTGGAGTGCAGGCCAGTGGCAGCACGGCATAGCGTCAGGGGGGCCGTGGGAAAGCATCTGACTTGCCCACTCCCATCAGACAGCCAGTGTGACTGCTGTGACAGACAGGGGCTGAGGCTCGTTGAGGTGTGTGTGACCAGCCAGGTGTATGCGTGACCAGTCAGGTAGACAGGAGAAGACAGATCAGCAGCTGGGCCTTCCTCCCTCCCTCTGTATTTGCTCAGGTGGCATGCTGGTGTCAGGTATCACCCTCACAATGCACCGTGTTTGGAAACAAACATGACTCTCCAGCTTCTCAAATGAACGCTCATTCAAAACAACCTCTGGTAGGGTGAGACGTGAATGTGAATCTGGGCATGCTTGTCTCGCTCTCAGTGCTTGTGAAAACCAGTGATGTGGATTCTAATACATAAATAGGAATAGAATAGTGGTTTTCTATTATCTTTCATACTTTCCATCTCACTGGGACCAAGAGACTGATGAACAGCTTCTATCTCCAGGCAACCAGACAGTTAAACAGTCATCACTAGCAGGCCTTCGCCCAGTACCCTGCCCAGAACCTTACTCACTGTTCTAGCCGGCTACCACCCGGTACTCTAACATGCACATTAGAGACTGCTGCCCTATGTACATAGTCATTGAACACTGGTCACTTTAATAATGTTTACATACTGTTTTACCAACTTCACATGTATATACTGTATTCTATTCATGGCTCATCCTATATAATTACTGCTGTACACAATATCCATACTGTCAATACACACCATTCATACACACACACACAATATATATATATATTTTTTTATACACACCATACAAACACATATATACACCCACATACATATATACATACATACATACAGTACATACATATATATTTAGAATCCAGACTCTGACATTGCGCATTCAGATATTTCTTTCTGATATTATGTGTGTATTGTTATTGTATTGTTAGATATTGCTGCATTGTTGGAGCTAGAAACATAAGCAAGTCGCTGCACCTGTGATAACATCTGAAAAACGGTGTCCGCGACCAATAGACTTTGATTTGACATTGGAATGAGAGTTGAATACTGAAATTATTCATCTCCCTTTGCTGGTATTTTTTTAATCGTGTTTTTACCAAATGCTCCTCAATTACAAACTATTTCTGCTCTCATCTCAATACAAATAGTTGATTAAAACAGGCACTAGTGTATTTATTATTGATGGCACCCATTGTCTGAATTTACATTCGCTGTGTCTCTGGAAATCAGAGAGGGAATTACTGTGACGTGTGATAATAACATGCAGATGTGTTTTCCCTCCATGCAGTCACTAATCAGAGCATTGAGAACACAGCTCGACAGTGCACACACATACACACACACTGCATCAAAACAAGCAAATAGCTAACTAAAATTAAACAGGTGATACTTTATGTTCTTGGCTGAAAGCGTCAACATAGAAGGAGAGTGATAATGTGTTATATCATGTCACATTGTTTTCTGCTTTTAATAGATTTTCGCAGACCTTTGATGTGACACAAATGGCACCCTATTCCTGATTTAGTGCACTACTTTTGGCCAGGTTTCCTATATAGTGCGTTAGTTTTGACCAGGGAATAGGCTGCCATTTGGGCACAAGCCTTGTCTTCCGAGGAGCACAAAACAAAATTAGCCAACAGGTAAAGCAGCTCTACATGTTTTAAATGAATTCCTCTCACACACTAAATAAACATCTGCTGAGTGTCATACAAGACACATGCATTATATCTGATCCAACAATCTATTCTAGTACTTTACCATCTGATTTAATTACATTAAATTCTCTATTAATCTACAAAAGGGTGGGATCCGAATTGGGAGAGTGTGGTTTGGTACACCGACTCTCCCACCCATATCAGTCACCTTAAATTGCAGTTCATGAGGGAATATGTGGGGGGAGATCAGGCAAACACTTGCCCCACCATTATTTCACTTTCCCTCCGTTTTTCCACTATGTTATTCCATGTTGCTTGACAGCAAATGGAAGCAGGGGAGGTGAGGGAGGTGAGGGGGGGTTGGTGGTGATGGGGGGCTTGGAGGGCTGTGACACCTGCAGCTCGTCTGAAAGGCATGCTGTTTCAGTGCACTGTGGAGCCTTCTGCAGTACATTGTGTTGAGGCGGAGAAAGGATCTGACCCCCTTTACCTGACCAGCTGAGGCATTCGGGCCGCACAGGGACCCTGCCAACAGATTGGTAATGAGCGCCCTGGCTGTATCTGGGGTTTGCTAAGGCATCGCAGGTCGCCCCCCGCCCCCATCCCCCCCCTCACCCCCCCTCCTCTAAGGGGACTGTGGTCGAGGATAATGAGAGGGCTGGGACTTTCAATATGTCCATGATTCACAGAGACCATCCGTGCGGATTACCTTTCTTACCATGTACACAATGTGGACGTGGATTCCCAGGGTTAGGAACAACAGCCCGATTGGCATGGCTCGGCCCCCGGGGGGGAGAAGGTCCTTTCCCAGAGTACAAACACACACCAGTCAGTGGGCCCATGTAGTTTGATGGTAAACCATAAATACCTGTTGGCCCACCAAAATGGGCTATGTCAGATTCATTGGAACACAAACACAAACAGTACCTGGTAGATTAGTACAGCGGAGGGAACAATGGCATCACCTTACAAGGCGTTCACTCTCAAGTTAATTTAAAAGGATGGTGAGAAACAGTCTAGTGCGGTACGTCAACCAGCTGTTACGGCGTCATCCTTGCGTCTTGAAGTATTAGAAACATTGCCAGTGTCACTGTAGTGTTCATCACTCTTTTCTCACTAGCTTCTCCCACCTGCTTTTCTCAAAGAAGTGCCAGCAAGAAAAACACAAGGGACTGAAGGTACAAAGGAATGTATATGATTAAACATAACTCAATATGCCCATTAGAACAATATGTTTAGTGTTTGTATTTTGTATTTTGTAAATAGAGGCATGTATTATCAAGGAAATTGCTTGTGCCAATTCTGGCCTTTGTACTCTAGCTGTTAGAGTCATTCCTCTAGACATTGGCTGCAAACTGTCATTATGTTCGAGATAAATTGGACTGTCGACCATCCATTGCTCTCAATTATGTCCACTTTCTCTGGGCTTCGATAGATTACTTCATTACCTTTACACAAATGTTGTTTGTGCGTGGAAAATGTCACTTTGAAAATGTGGAGTAGGTCATGTAGATCTGTAAGAAAAAAATCGAATGTAATCCCTTTTCTGGATTGAATTTCAAGGCAGCAAAATGTGAAGACCGCAAAATGTGAAGACCGCAAGGGGTGTGTAGACTTCCACTAGACAATGTAATGACCCTCCACCTTATATCATTATGCAAGCAGTGGAAAGAGAGAAAGCTATGAATAAATCTATGAATAGAATTACTTTGCATTAATCGTCAAATCTTCAGATAATGACAAATATCCACAGAAAAGCACCGACCCATCTATTTATATTGAGCATATCGTTGAGAGCTATTCATATTTTAAACATGTAAAAAGATTTTCCCCCTTCTCACAACAAATATCAAAGTGGTCAGATATTCCAAGTAGTTAGAAGTATGAATGATAATAATGAATAAAATTTTCTCAGATTTAGTATTGGCACATTTGTGTATGCACAATCAGTGACTATCTAATGTAACAACTTCTTTATCCCTTCTTGAATCTGTTTAGGCAGTATATCTTATGCATAAATACAATATTTCTCACAGCATCATTCCGTTCCACCTTTTATTACGAAATAAATCAAAAGCCCCATTTCAGTTTTTTACATACTTCAGATACAGTGTGATGTGATTGCATGGTGGTTTTGGCGCTCGTTGTGACACACATTTGGTGAATGTGTAATAATTTACCAATCTACCTCAAGTAGAAAATGGACTCTTTGATTAGCACTGATTCGCACAGAAAGCACAGACAAAGGGCCAGTGTAATATTATGATGTTCAGACTACATACTCCAATCATTAAATAGCCCCTTACAAGACTGAGATTGGATTACTACCCTCCTCTCACAGTGCAAATTTCGGCCACATACAATACCTGTTTAGATCACAACACTTGGAATAACAATAATTCTATCTTGCAAGACTCTATCTACTACCTCCTTCTAACCAGCTCTCCTCTCGGTGCAGTTCTAGCTGTACTACAATAGGTCTAGGTTAACCATTACAGCTGCTAGATGAACTAGAGTAGGTCTAGGCTAACAATTACAGCTGCTAGCTGAACTGAAGTAGGTCTAGGTTAACCATTACAGCTGCTAGCTGAACTAGAGTAGGTCTAGGCTAACCATTACAGCTGCTATTACATTAACAAATTACATTACTGACAATACAATTACATTACTGACATACATACATTACATTACTGACATACATTACATTGCAATTAACTGACATAACATTACATTACTGACATACATTAAATAACATTACTTACATACATTGCAACATTAACTGATATACATTACATTACTGACATACATTACATTACTGACATACATTACATTACATTACTGACATACATTACATTACATTACTGACATACATTGCAATACAATTACTGACATACATTACAATTACTGACATACATTACATTACTGACAATACATTACATTCAATTACTGACATACATTACATTACTTACTGACATACATACATTAACTTGACATACATTACATTACATTACTGACATTACATTACATTACATACACTGACATAATACATTGCATACATTACGACAAACATTACATTACTCGACATACATTCATTACTGACATAACATTACATTAACTGACATTACACATTACAGTTAACTGC